>NC_059295.1:29833227-29883227 GCF_017591435.1 Portunus trituberculatus | reverse complement strand
TGAGAGAAGAACAATCAGACGGAGATTTTATCTTTGCATGAAGGAGATTGATCAAGGGATTCAGGAAAGAGGGTAAAAGGAATAAATAGATGGAAAGAAAAAAAGACCAGCACTAGCTTAGTGTTAATCAATGGTAATAGAATCAATCGATAGAAAAACAGCAGTTGGCAAGCTTCCAGATACTTATTATGATGCATCTATGTAATTATTATATATGATCTTTTTTTAGTATGAGCATTAAAAAATCAGGTCCAGAGATACATAATTATTGATGCTTTTTGTATATTGTAGTCAAAGGTTGATTTTTCTTTAGGTACTTAAGTATGTCAAGATACCTGAAAGGTTAGAGTACATTCTGTGTGTATGTGTGTGTGTGTGTGTGTGTGTGTGTGTGTGTGTGTGTGTGTGTGTGTGTGTGTTTCACTGTTTGTTTCACTGTTTGATCTGCTGCAGTCTCTGACGAGACAGCCAGACGTTACCCTAAGGAGCGAGCTCAGAGCTCATTATTTCCGATTTTCGGATAGGCCTGAGACCAGGCACACACCACACACCGGGACAACAAGGTCACAACTTCGATTTACATCCCGTACCTACTCACTGCTAGGTGAACAGGGGCTACACGTGAAAGGAGACACACCCAAATATCTCCACCCGGCCGAGGAATCGAACTCCGGTCCTCTGGCTTGTGAAGCCAGCACTCTAACCACTGAGCTACCGGGCGTGTGTGTGTGTGTGTGTGTGTGTGTGTGTGTGTGTGTGTGTGTGTGTGCGTGCGTGCGCGCTCGCGCGCGCGCGCGCGGGTGTGTGTGTGTATGTAATTCACCTCGGTCGTCTGCTCGTCACCCAGCCAGTCTTCCCCATTACGGAGCGAGCTCAGAGCTCATAGACCGATCTTCGGGTAGGACTGAGACCACAACACACACCGGGAAAGCGAGGCCACAACCCCTCGAGTTACATCCCGTACCTATTTACTGCTAGGTGAACAGGGGCCACACATTAAGAGGCTTGCCCATTTACCTCCCCGCTTACCGGGACTCGAACCCGGGCCTCTCGATTGTGAGTCGATCGTGCGAACCACTACACTACACGGTGTGTGTGTGTGTGTGTGTGTGTGTGTGTGTGTGTGTGTGTGTGTGTGTGTGCGCGTGCGAGCGGGCGCGTGCGCCTGTGTGTGACATACAAGCATCTGGAAACATTGTGTATTCTCGTCTTGCATTTTGAGTAAATGGATTAAGTCGAACGAAGTCTAGTTAATTGAGTTTTTGCTGACAATTTATCTGTAGAGAGAGAGAGAGAGAGAGAGAGAGAGAGAGAGAGAGAGAGAGAGAGAGAGAAAAGTATCTCGTTATATTTAGAACACAATTTGAAAACAGTACTGTCTATTCAGCAACGTATTTCCTTTCTTCTCCCAAGAGGCTACGGAAAAGGTAGAATAAACCAATGATTAGAACACACACACGCTCGTGCGCACAAATACACACACGCACACACACACACACACACACACACACACACACACACACACACACACACACACACACACACACACACACACACACACACACACACAGATACAAATAGATAGATAAATAGATAGGTAAATAAATAGAGATAGATAGATAGATAGATAGATAGATAGATAGATAGATAGAGAGAGAGAGAGAGAGAGAGAGAGAGAGAGAGAGAGAGAGAGAGAGAGGGGAGTGACATATGGAAGTGCAAAATATATGACCAACTGGGCACGATAAGTCAGTTTGAATATTTATGAAGCCGCTAATAGACTTAGAGTAGTCAGTGAGGGACATTAGCATCTCTCTCTCTCTCTCTCTCTCTCTCTCTCTCTCTCACACACACACACACACACACACACACACACACACACATGCGCTAGTTTTCCTCTCTTACATAAGAAAAATATTTACCTCGTTATAAACTATTTTTTTAGGGAAAGTAACAACATCAAGCGGTAACAAATCATATAATGGACAATAAATAAAGGCCATACGTAAATGTTAATGATGGTTGTATTAACTCAGTATTCTTCTTTGGCTTCCTTCCTTTCCTTTAACTCGTCCCTTCCGTGCCCTACATAACTTAAGTTCTCGTGTTTAGTTACCATTAAGCTTTTGACTCGGTGGCCATAAAATATTGAGATTCCGAAAGAAACCACTTGTATCTCGGCAACTTTATGCGTGCTGCCACAGAGGGTAAACAAGTAAATACGGGTATAGGGTGGATGTTTCCTTTTATTTATTTATAATTCTTTTTTAATGTGTGTTTCCCTGCTTATCATTTCCTGATTCTTGCCTCCATTACTGTTGTTTATGATTACCCATTCGCCTATATCAGCTGATTTTTTTTTCTAATATAGTAAACAATGACCTTGTCACTACTAATGTTCAAATATAATCCTTTTTCTTTCTGAATGATTCATGAAATAGAACAACTGCTGTACAATCTGCATTTTTCACACGGCGGTGAGATAATGTTGCATTTTTGCTTTATGTCTCTTTTGTATGTATTTATTTTCTTTTTAATTTTCCAAAGGGAATATTGTTAAATGACATTCCTTCCTTTGTACATTATTTTCTCTGTTCTGTTCCAATATCCTCTCCTCGTTTATTTATTTTTTTTAAATAGTTTTCTTGTATTTCCACTGCTTGTTGTTCCCGATCTCTCCGCTCGCTTGCTGTAAATGTTTAAGAATTTTTTGTTTCTATTTAAGAATAATCCACTTGACCTTCTCCTAACTGAAAGAAAAAAAAATTAGTTTAAAGTTTATCTATGTTTTTCCTCTATTCTTGAAACATGAAGAGTATGCTACGTTTCAACTTTCAGTAACAAAGACTCTTTCCTCTCTTTTTTTTTTAGAAACATATTCTTTATTCACAGTGTTTGATATCTTACTTAAATTCAAGTTGTATTCATATTTCATATTTCTGCATAATTCTTAAATGTGTGAATGACATATTTATTAGTGGATTTAGTTTGTTTAAACTATCGTAGTAAAGGATTACTGATCATTTTTCATTTGAATAATCTAGTATTGTCAACTTGGATATCGAAGTCGTTATTACTCCTATTATTTTCAGTATTATGCTTTTTTATGATGAAACATAATTGTACATGATCACACGCCTGAATGAATATAAATGCTAAACACATACTATCATCCTCTTTTTTCATCTACTGTTGTAGGTACTATATAAGATAAAGAGTATCTAGAAAGAGCGAGTTGCCTTACACAAGGTAACTATGAAACATAAAGAAGACAACTCTTGAATCTACACATGATCCAACTTCCTTTTCTTACCGTACAAATCCTCAGTCTCAACCCTTTTTTTTTTTTCTGCTTCACCATAATAATTTGACATATTTCTGTCGCCTGAAACTTCGATTCATAACAAGCAACTTTCGAACTGTTTTTTTTTTTTCACGTCATCCCTAATAAAATCCTTGCCTCAAGACCCTTCCCGGATGTCAGAACGTAATAATGCAAGCGATTCAAGGCTGTTTCGAGAAAGTCTGACTGTCGTTATAGCCACCTGTTATATTGAGGTGCTAAAAGTATTTGTCGTGGTCATAGATGGCTAACGATCTCTCTCTCTCTCTCTCTCTCTCTCTCTCTCTCTCTCTCTCTCTCTCTCTCTCTCTCTCTCTCTCTCTCTCTCTCCATCACCATCACCTTTATTAAGCAAAATAATCTACGAGCAACCATTTAATAAACTCACTACACTCAGCAATCACCATACAAACCAAGTACAACTGAAGCCAGAAACAACATCCCCTTGATCCTTCTCATCATCAAGATATCCAAACAAAAACCACACAAACACAATTATTTATGAATGATGAATCTCTTAAGCTTTGGTGTACCCGAGAAACATGACTGTTCCTTACCGACAGCAGCAGCAGAAGGAGCAGCAAAAGAGAGCAAGCGCCACCAGCCACCATCGAGCCCCCATCCAGCCAACTAGCTAGCCAGCCTCCGTGTTACTACGTGCTATCGGAAATATCATTAGCAAGGCAGTCAATATAAGGCCCCCGTCGTCTATAACAGAAATTGCGAGCCAGGGTCATGAGGTCGAGAATTCCACTAAGTTTTTCAAAGGCCTCAATACGGGCATCCTCTCTTTTCTTTTGAAATTTTGGAGCGAACAAGAAAGGCAAGAAGGGGAAAAGAAGAGAAGAGAAAGAAATAGACTAGAGGGTATAAGGAGTATTTAAAAAGGATTACAGTGAGGAAAATGGAATAAAGAAGGTTTTATGGAACCGCACACCAGCTTCTCTCAGGACTTGCTCCTGTGATAATGTGGCCATTCAAACGGAGAACCATGTACTAATTTCATGCTCCATATCAGAAGATTGCCGACATAGATACCTTATGTTAAACTTTACTAGTATAGGTGCACTCTTGAGTGAAAAGATGTTCTTGGCTGAACTGTACAAATATGTACATGAAGTACAAGGAGGTATAATCATGTAATTGTTGATAGGCCCGCTTGAATGCATATTAATTGGACAAAATATTTGGTGTATTTAGGTATTACCTGTATCATTATGCATGTACCATATACAGTTATGTATAATGTAAATGTTCAAATGTTATTTTGTCAATAAACTAACTAAACTAACTAAGGAAAAAGAATAAATGAAGGTTAAAGAGTAAGAAATGAAAGGAGAGGTAGGTGAACTAAAGGAGAGAGAGTAAGAAAAATGTAAAAAAAAAAAAAAAAACAGACAAGGAAGAGATAGGGAAGACAGACGAGAAATATATATAGAGAATAAAGAGAAATGTGGAGTAGGGAGGGATATGGTATAGGAAACAAGAAGGGAAATAGAAGGAAAGCAGTAAATCGTCAAGAAGGAAAGGATATGGAGCTAAACTTAGACTTAAAAAAGTGGAGGATGAAGGAAGGGAAGGATGAATAGGATGATGAAAGATGGGAATCAGTAAGAGGAAAAAGATAGACAGAAATGAGAGATGGAGGAGAGGGGAGAGAAACTGAAGGTATGGTTGGTGAAGAAGAGAAAGAGGGAGAGGGGAAAAAATAATAAGGAAAAAAAATGAGACAGGGAGGAAACAAGAATTGTGGGGAAAGAAAGGAAAGAAAATAAGGAAAGGGAAGGAAAGGCAAAATAAGGAAAAGGGAGATGCAGAGGAAAATAAGAAATAATAGACAAGTCAGGAAGCAAAATAAATATAAGTAAGGACGGAAAAGAAAGATAACAAACAGAAAGACGAAGAAACAGATGAAAGAAGAGAAGGATTAAAAGTAAGGGAAAGAGACATGGAAGAAACACTAATAAGACTAGAGAGAAAGGGAAGGAAAGAGAGATAAGCAGGTGAAAGTTGGTAATGGAATTAAAGTAGGAGGAAAAAAAAGATATGGAAAGTAGTTAAAAAAGAAAAAAAGGAGGGATAAACGGGTGAAGCAGATGAAAGAGGGAGAAGAAATAAAAGTAGGAACCAAAGAAGAAATAAGAGACAGGGAGGAAACAAGAATAGGAGGGGAAAGAAAGGAAACAGTAAAAGAAGGAAAGGTAAGGGAAGGAAAAAGGGAGAGGCAGATGAAAGAGGGGAGTCCCGCATGCAGTATACGATCTGGTGCCTCGTAAAGAAGGATGACTCTTTCCTTCCTTGTACCGAAGGAAAAAAAGTGTACTCAGGCAAGGAATTCATATATATATTTTTTCTTTTACATGATTTTTTTGCTATTCAGTATCGTGTCATGATTACAGGGCAGGTGAAACGAAGACCAGTAAGATTTCGCATTAGCCTTGTTTGTAAGTTCGTTAGTTTTTTTCCTTCTACATGGTTCTCGGTTTTCAACTTGGTTTAGTTGAGCATCTCTAGGAATATGTGCAAGATAACTAGAATAAGGAAGTGAAATGAGGAGAGATGTAAGGATTAAAAGCAGAGAAAAATGTGGATTCGTTTATGAAATGGGCAGTCAAGCAGGATAGGAGGGAGGGAGAGAAGGAGGAAAGGAGACCACACGACGGAGGAAGTTGAAGAAAGAAGGAATACAAGGAAATCTAGTAAATAAAGAGGTTTCATCAAGTGGTGGGGGAAAGCTGCACGTAACTTTTAAAGGGCGGGGATATTGCTCCAGTATGTCCTTCCTAGCTGGGTTAGATTTGACAATTCCGCAAAAAGAGATAATTTTTCGTCCCCAATTTCTTTATTACGTCTTGACCAGTTGGTGAAAATATAATAACATCATACGAATCATTCCTTTCTCTTCGAACTTCTGCAAACATAAACTGTATAAGTGATGTGATGTGCTTGTGGTGGAGAGACGAAATTATGTAACGTTCCTCATTTTCTCACCCTGTGCGGAATGGTTGTCGGCATATCAGGGGCACCATTTGGGTGTCCCATAGCCTCCTTTATCTGTTTCCGTCACCAGCATCTCTCAGTAGCTCACATGAATGCCCATATCTATCTTTCTTCAGACACACTAAAGGAAATAGTAATGCTCTTCGTCACTTATAACGTAAGAAACGTTTATAATTGTCAAAGATTAGAGGATGTAGATGAACGAAACAGTCTGCTAGTGTTTTATTTCTCCAAAGAAATTACTTTCGAGACTTGAGAGAACATTTTTTTTCCCCCTGTAGTATTTTCAATAAAATGCTGTTTGACCATATTTGCCAATATGTGGAGTGGAAGTCACTAGTCACTTATTCATGTCGGAGGACTAAGACGAAACGGAGTAATTACTTTCCCCTGTAGCTGTTACTAAAGTTTGTAGAACACTGAGGCTCAGAGAAAGAGATCCTTGTAAAGAAGGATGTTTGCAGGCCAAAATATTCTAGCGGAAACTTAAAATCTATATTGCAAAAGGCGAATCAACGGTAGATGCTACTTGCCCTCTACGATGCATCAGCTTTAGATTCCACCCTCCATATAGGATTTGATATCACTATTCGCTGCTCGACAAATAATAGATAACCACACTCACACACACAGAAACACACACACACACACACACACACACACACACACACACACACACACACACACACACACACACACACACAGAAAAAAAACCACCACACAATTTGAATATGAAAAGGATCATGCGAGTACTGTGCTAGTTCACTACAAACTTATTATGAACAATGTTTGTGTAAAAAGACATGTTGCCACTGTTTTTTCTTTTATTTTCTTTTGTCCGCTTTAACTTTGAATGTTGTTTTGTTGTCGTATTATTCCTACCGTAGTGAGTCCGAGAACCACTAGCAAAAAAAAAAAAAAAAGGAAAAGCCTCTAAAAAACAACAATATGTATACAACTGTACCTGCAATACCTTTTTAGAGAAAATAACACACACACACACACACACACACACACACACACACACACACACACACACACACACACACACACACACACACACACACACACACATTTTCAGTGTATTTTTTTTACATTGCCTAATTAATAAACCGTTTATTATTATTATTATTATTATTATTACACACACATACAAATACGCTACCCTCGCCCAACACACACATACAGAAAGGCCAAGCTTCAAACTCTGACGAACTCCCTGAGGCTCTTTTAGTAGCTCGTCACAGGTCTGGGATGCTCAGTGTCTGGTGGTAGAGAGACACCCAACGTGAGCAAGAGTGGTAAAAGTAGTGGAGCAGACGGCGTGGGTAGACTGGAAGACGCAGTGAGGGAGAAGATAGCGCGAGCTGTGATTGTCAAAAGATGTGGATGCAAGATGGATTGAAAGGCACGGAAGGAAAGGATAGTGTGCGAGGGGAGGGAAGACAGGTTATGAAGGAATAAATGACAGGGTACGTGAAGGAGAAGGATAGAGTATTTCAGTAACGGAGGACGCTCTATGAGATGCGGCAACTTTTGGGAGTTGGGAGTAATAGGCTTTAAGGAAGAGGCGTTAAAGAGTTTTAAGACGGTAAGAAAAAAAAAAAAAGATGTTTGTAAGAGTAATGGATCTAGAGTGCGAGGTCGGTGACGCGCAGAAGTATTAGACGAAAATTCTTATTTCGAACAACTTTGTCTCTTCAGGGATTTCTTAGTTTTCTTATCTCTGTGTCGCTTTGCTCTGCTGAGGAAAACGGGGACTAGGAAATGTAGTAAAGAAAGTAATCACTCATTACAGTATTTTTAATTTCGCTGTAGAAGAGCTACTGGTATACTCATGATAAGAAGTATGAGGAAGCTTTTTCTCTAATTTGGTGTTTATTGTGCTAAAAAATATGATTTACCAGTAGAAGTTTGGGATTCAGTGCGAGAGTGGCATATCTTATGTTTTATTGGTATTATTCAAATTATTAGACATTTTAGCGATATTATTACGCGATAAACATTGAAAAATTGTCGCTGCCCATTTCTTTCTGATAAATATAACATTTTTAAATATTTGGGCATATTAATTGTATATACAGTAACATTCATTGAGTGTATAAAAAATAGTCAATCTGAGTGCATTAATTTTTCAATGGGTGCCTGATAATATTAGGATACATGCACGGATGCATGGTCAGTGTTTGTTTGCAGTACGAACATATGTTTTAGGACGAGAGTTTTCAGGTATAAAAATCATTCTAATTGAGATTGAAGTATTACAAATTTATGTATTATATTAGTGTATCAAAATCAGACGCAACTCACACCTCACGGGTTTCGGATATGGCATTATGTTTTATACATTTATTACCTGTGTAACAGTTACTTAGGAGCGAATGCGATTATCCACATCTAAAACAAAGATCTAATAGTTTTGTTTATATATTTTGAATTTCAATACCAGAGAAACGTAAAATATTATTTTTCAACTAAAATATAATGAGTTAAGGCATATGAATTTCTCAAAACTCCTAGAAGGTTGTATGAACCTTGAAAGGGTTGGGTACCACTGGTGTAGACGATTGCAACACCTAAATAACCAGCCGTTCCATTCTTCTACAGTCACTCAGAAGTCTTGTTTTAATGTGTTGTCCTTTCTTGGAAAGCCTCATTGTGTCCTCGATAACAATGCTTGCTCTGTACCAGGAACTCTATGCAACGTTGTTCAGCGATGAATGCCGCTCGGGGCTCACAACATAGGGTGAAAACAAGCTTATGTGAAGTGCATATGTCTTCTGACCAACGCAAGGCGGAGTCTTACTACACAGTGGGTAATTCTGAGGGAAAATCATCTTATATCAATGCTGGCGCGTTTGTGCTTGAGGCAGAATCGCTCCAAGTTTACCCTTAACTCAACAAGTTGCTGGGTCTCAGTCTGGCTCGCTGTCTGTGTCGTCTGAGATGTCTGCTTCAAGAATTCGTGTGGTGTGCAGCTTGCTGGGAACACTGCGCCCCAAATCTGCTTTAGGCACTTGTGCTGTGTCCACTATCCATCCCATTAGTGGATGTCTTCCCTGCTTGTGTTCCCAATGCCGCGCCGCGCCCTCCGCAAACTCGGGCCTTCCTTCGCCTCCGCTAGACACTTTCTTCAGTTTTTCTTTCTTTTTATCCTCCACACCCTGCCAGCAGCGAGGCTATAGAGACTTTTCCTGGCCCTTCTCTCAGCCGCAGGGAGAAGTAAGTGCACCACCCAAGTCCAGAACTGTTGAGTGGGATGCTCATGACGGTCAATTCGGTGGGGAGGAAGGCGGCGTGACGCAGCTGAAGGATGGGAGGACGGGGACTAAGAAGAAATTCTCCTAAGGGAATACAGATTGATAAAAATACAGCTACACACACACACACACACACACACACACACACACACACACACACACACACACACACACACACACACACACACACACACACACACGTCTGTTCCACAACCATCCTCACAATCATCCTACACTAGTACGCCAAAAATCTGTTCACTTCTATCCTTCCGTTACATTGACCACACGTCCTGCCTCAATGCATTATTCCCTCAACACCTCCTCCCTATCCATCGCTTTCCTATGCTATGTTTTATGTGATGTCACGGAGGGAAGCTAATGGTGAAGGGAATCATAAATATGTGTGACTATTTTAAAGGCTGTAGAGATAAGTAGGCACAGGAAAATTGTGAATCAATGCCATACAAGATACATAGTCGTACCCATTATAAACGTAAAATTCATTAATTTCCATTTTGTGTGTGTGTGTGTGTGTGTGTGTGTGTGTGTGTGTGTGTGTGTGTGTGTGTGTGTGTGTGTGTGTGTGTGTGTGTCTCTCTCTCTCTCTCTCTCTCTCTCTCTCTCTCTCTCTCTCTCTCTCTCTCTCGAGTTAAATGCACTCCAGCGCTTTTTTCGTTAGTCAGAAGAGGGAAGGGTCTTCGGTGTTCCATAGGGATGAACGACTAGCCAAATCTAAAATAGTAACCAGCTTATTAAATGCGAAAAATAGTTTAAGTGTGTATTACATGAACTGTAGGAGTATTTCAAATAAGATAAATTTACTTAGAGGAGCAGCTTGTGTTGAAAATTTTGATATAATTGCATTAACAGAAACTTGGTTAGACATGTCAAGGAAAGTATTTGATGCGGAGGTGAAAATTGATGGTTATACACTTTATCATAAGGATAGGGAAAACAGAAGAGGAGGGAGGTGTGGCCTTTACGTCAAGGACACACTGCAATGTTACATAAACAGGAGAATTAAGACAGACAGTAAAACATTCTCTATGGGTAGATATTAAGGACGGGTCTCAATCAGTAGTAATGGGTTTAGTGTACAGCCCACCAAATGCTTCAAACCAAATAAGCTCTTCCTATGGAAGGAAATAGAGCAGCCAGGTACAGTAAGCTATTTGTGGTAGGGGATTTTAACTAGAGGAATGTTGATTAGAGCTTGATGGTAGGTAACAGAGGAGCAAAGGAATTTCTTAAGGTCATTCAGGATAATTTTTTAAAGCAAGTAATTTTAGAACTCACACGGTGAAATAATATTCTAGATTTAATTCTGAAAACAGGGAGGAGGCAGTTACGCAGGTGGAGGTTGGTGGCCAGCTAGGTAACAGTGATCACAAAGAAATACAGTATACATTAAAACGGTATGAAACTAAGAAAAAAGAACAATAGGTAACTACCTGACTTCAGGAAGGCTAATTTCGGTGGCTTAAGGGGGAGTATTTACAAGGAGTTGACTGGCAAGGGACAGGCAGAGATAGTCAGGTGAAATCCAGTATACATGTACAAAGAAGGCAGGATCAGAAAAGGGGAGTGAGGTGTGAAGTCGTAGCGTAGGAGAGGGAGAGTGAGGGGGTTGTGGGATCTGGATTAGGACATGAGAGGAATCTCGGTCAGCTGAGGGTTGGTAAGATGTATAACCAGTTTCTTAATTAACTGCAGAGGGGTCAGATAGCTAACATTCCATGTAAAACAATAAAGTCACTAAGTAACGACCCTAAGTGGATGACAGCCAAATTAAAGCAATGCGTAGAGCAGAAGAGGAATATATATATATATATATATATATATATATATATATATATATATATATATATATATATATATATATATATATATATATATATATATATATACAGAGAGAGAGAGAGAGAGAGAGAGAGAGAGAGAGAGAGAGAGAGAGAGAGAGAGAGAGAGAGAGAGAGAGAGAGAGAGAGAAGGGGGAGAGGGAAGAGAGAGAGAACCCCTATTTTAGTCACCGTTGGGATCCCTTCCTCTCCCCTACACTTTAATTTAATGATGTCCTCTAACAAATTTTTGTTTATGACTTTTTACAACCTTTCCAGCCTCTGCCCTGTGAAGGCTAGCGGACATGACTGGTGATCGTGGTCTTTCTTTTCTTTGTTTAGAATTGTGATTTTTATCGGGCACATTATTTTCTTATTTTTTATGTTAGAGGGGAAAGCTGGCCAAGGGCAAGATAAAATTAAGAAAGAGTAAAAATAAGGCCTACTTAGAATGATAGTCTCCGTGCTGGTCCGAAAGAGTTAGTCAAAGGGAAAGGGATAAATGTCTTGAAACTTCTTTTAAATGAAGTCAAGTCATACGAAGATGGAAATACAGAAGAAGGTGTAGGGAGTTCTAGAGTTTACCAGAGAGAAGAATGAATGATTGAGAGTGCTGGTTAATACTTGTGTTAGAGATGATAACAAAATAGGGGTGAGAGTAAGAAGAAAATTTTGTGTAGCGAGGCCTTGGGAGGAGGAGGCATGCAGTTAGGAAGATCAAAAGAATAATTGGCATGAACATAGCGACAGAAAATAGCAAGAGATGCAGATTTGTGGCGGTGAGAAAGAAGCTGAAAATAGTCATTCAGAGGAGAAGAATGAATGAGACGAAAAACTTTAGATTCCACCCTCTCTAATAAAACTGTGTGAATGGAATCCGTTCATACATGCGAAGAGTACTCCATGCATGGAGGATGTATAGGAAAGCGTTTATCGGAACTCGCAGATGTGTCCTTTCTTTTTTTTCTGGATGTTTCCTTCTTTCACTTGTCACGCTATGAGTGAGTGCCGTGAGCTCGTGATGTTTGATGGCTTGTTTCATGAAGCTGAAACTATCTCCCCGATTTGTCTAAGTTATATTGTATTAAAAAAATTTTGAAATTATCATAGCTTGGAAAATCACATTGTGCCTTGAAAAACACTAGCTAATTAAGGATAGTCGGCAGGAATTTATGTTATATGCCAGAGTAATGGAAGCAATAGATAACGACGATAATTATCATACATTTTATCTAGACTGTAGTAAGGTATTTGACACATTATCCTATAGGAGGCTATCGGATAAAGCACAGGCTCACGATGTCGAAGCGAATGTTTTGCGCTGGATCAGGGCGTGGCTTGATTTTAGGGGACAGAGGGTGCAGGTAAATTGTGTTAAGTCACGATGTAGGGGCAGTTACTAGTTTAATCCCAGAGCGGCCAGTAATGAGGCCCCTCTTGTTCTTGATTTACATAACTAACTTAAATACAGGGACTAGAAACCATACAAGTCATTTTGCTGATGACACTAAAATGAAAAAAATGTTTAACACGTGCCAGACTGTCGGGAAACTGGATGAGGATCTTGACAGGTTGTTTGAATGGTCAACTAACTGTGAATTAAAATTTTTTGTAAACCAATGTAAGGTCTCGAGTGTATGTAGAAAAATTATATACATATATTAGACCCTTGATAATAGACTATGTATGGAAAAGAGTGAAAAAGCATTGGGATTCCAGGTAACTTTGTCTTCAGGTAGATACCCAGCAGGAGGATATTAGGATTTATCACTTAGAATGAAACACACTAATATAGATGCAGAGGTTATCCAAAAGTATGTTTATCTTTAATTAGACTAATTCTACACTATGCAGTGCAGTTTTGACACCGTATTATAGAAAAGACACAAATCCCTTAAAAGCAGTGCAGAGAATGATGACTAACACAATTCAGGGACTAAAATGATTACAGTAGAAAGATAAATTAAAAAGACTTTAATCTGATTTCAGTGTGGAGAAATATGCGTGGGGAGTTGATCAGGGTATTTTGATGAGTAGGAAAAAATAACAAAGATGATATAATTGACTTTATCAGTGTAGAGAATGAAGGCAGAACTCTGGTAACCTATATAAACTAAATTAGTATAAATTTAGGAAAGAGATTGGTAGGAACAGGCTTTATAAACATAATGGTGGATGAGTTAAATAGACTGACTGAGTGGATAGGTTGATGGGTGGATAGATGTGCGAATAAATGGGTGGATAAATAGATGGTTGGATGTAATGCTAAGTAGGCCTAGGGTGTGGTTGAGGAGAAAGGTAGATGCGGTTGAATAAGTGAGTGGATTGCTTGGTGAAGATTACAAGAACCATATGCTATCTTTCAGAGGCCTATTGTTCGGATGTTTGATACTAAACACATTTTTGGGGACACAATTGCTTTTGGTACCAAGTGTCTCGGGTACTAAACTTCCTGAGGCATATTTGGACTCAATTCTATCTGTCTTTACAATCACCTAACTTGTGGCACATATGACCTGATTATCATTCACCTCAATTCCAAATGATTGACTCCAACTATCTTAGCAATAATTCTGTAGTTCAGTAGCGTAGCATTAGAGAATTTTGAAAGTTTAGAGTTTTATATATAAATGACACACACACACACACACACACACACACACACACACACACACACACACACACACACACACACACACACACACACACACACACACACACACACACACACACACACACACACACACACACACATGTTTGTAGCCTTAATCTTATTCTCTTCATTATTTTTTTTAATGTGTCCGGCGATACTCATATCACATTACCCTAATCCCAAGACCTCATGTAACAATGCAAATTATTTATGTTACGGAACTCGTACATAATTGATATTGAGACCTATACTTTCCTGGTCTAAATATCCATACACTATCCTTTTCTCTTCATGACGATCTATACCTTCTATTTTCGATCTGTGTCTTTATTCTTTGATGGACACTATGTACTATACGCTCTCTCTCTCTCTCTCTCTCTCTCTCTCTCTCTCTCTCTCTCTCTCTCTCTCTCTCTCTCTCTCTCTCTCTCTCTCTCTCTCTCTCTCTCTCTCTCTCTCTCTCTCTCTCTCTCTCTCTCTCTCTCTCTCTCTCTCTCTCTCTCTCTTTCTCTCTCTGTATATGGGATTCGATATGATTATATACATTCTCTCTGAATCATAATTGAATGTCACAGGGAGTAATAAGTTATATACTTTTTTTCTCAATGTTTTCTGTCAAAATTTTGTGTTGAAATATGGTCTTATTGCTCCTAAAATACGTATAATTTTTTCCATCTTCTTTAAGTTATGTACACCATTTCATTACTAAATTCTACGTGTTTATTTTTATAAATCTTGTTCTTGAGCGGTAAATTAAGGGAAAATAAAGTATTCGAAACCTCGATGAAACAGTTCCAAGGTATAACATGCTTTAATTTCGATAATAAAGGAACTTTGATTTGTATAACTTTAGTTACGTTACGGTTTGATTTTTTTTTCTGGTTTAGTGATATGGATAGTTATAATATAGATAGACGAGACTCAGTTGGTGTAAATTTAGCGCTGTAATTTTAACGAGGATAATTTTAATTTGGATAGTGTTGTTGATATTTAGTTTTGATTCAGGTGGTTCAGTTAATGCATTAAATGGGTATTGCATGAAATGAATAAACGTAGGCACGTGTGGGCAGGAAGCAACAATATATATATATATATATATATATATATATATATATATATATATATATATATATATATATATATATATATATATATATATATATATATATATATATATATATATATATAATACAAAGAGTTCGTAAACTATCGTTACTAAAAAGTGATAGTACTTCTGTCGATGTGCACTAATTGATGCTACCAATACTGTAGGAATTCTTAATAAAGACACTACCTGAAAGGAAAAGCACATATTATGTATAAATAGTTCTTACCATTTCTAATGACTATAATGTTTAGAGATGGCCATAGAATAAATAGAAAAAATGAATTTGTTCCTGCTTAAGTAAGTTTTGATGTACTTAATAGTAGTGCAAACATTATTTAATGTATAGTCTAAACATGAACTGTTTGTATATGAGTGCATAGTACTAAGATGAAAGAAATATATTAGAAAATGAATTCTGAAAATAGCTACTTATTGAACTTCTCTGTGTCTAAGAAATGTAAATGTGTTGTTTTCAGAGCATTCTGAAATGTGCTGTTATCGTCAGCTGTCTATAAGTTTGAGTGATGATGTTTGTTCTTTCTTTTTTTTCACTGGGACATTAGCAACTCATGATGACAATTATATGTGCGTTCATAAGACCCCAGAACATTGCAAAATAATTGATATCATAATAAGTAATAAGTAATACGAAATGGGAAAATGCAAAAAGATATTGGGTTTGCACGGGGTATTCTCTTTAACGATCACTAATGCATAGATATATGTAGATAAATAAATAAACAAAAGAGAATATAAAAAAAGTAAATACTGACGGGAAAGATAAAGAATAGAATACTGTTTTTTTCCTTGATTACTGACTTATTAAAGATAGTGAAATAGGAAGAGTCACGTTTAAAATTCCTCGGTAATGCACGGAAAAAAGTGTCTACCCGTGAAAATCTTAGTCACGCATATATCAGTGACTATATACAAATCTTTGCCAGACACATACTTTATTAGTTTTACTGTAAACATTCAAGCACATTAGTTGTTCCATGATAACAGAAGATCCATTTCTCTGCTCCCTCCCAAACAGTGTTCCATGCCAAGCCCTCGTGGCCTGTACAGCATAATGGACTGTGCCTCTCGTGTTCAAGTGGAGAGGTTGCATGAACCCAATTCTTTTAAACCCTATGGAGTCAAAGACCATTGCTTTCATCGACTCCCTTCCTTTAGCGGGCTTGTTCTCTGGTCTCTCCCTCCCCTCAGGTGTGTAATCTTCCTTTCACTATTAATATACGCATATTTTTTACGGCTTTTGAACTCTTCCCGGAGTATGAGGTAGTGCTTCTCTTTGTGGAGCTAACTGGCGCTCTCTATAAACTTTGGTAATAATGCTTTATTTTATTTTACGTGTGCTTTATTTTGATTATATTGTCAAGTTTTCGTGTCGTTTTAGTTTAAGTGTTCATATTCCTTTTAGTTTTCATCTTGCGAACGTCATATGATCGCGTTGTCGCGTCATAAAGACTAATTAATCAGTCATTCACTTAGTATTTGGGTTGTGTCTGTGTTCTGCATTTTCTATTCTGATGTCACTTATCTAACAAGAGTCAAACAAGATTAAGTTCATTCAGATAATTTAATTACTGGTTTTCTCAGCATAAATAGATAATTTTTTTTGTAATAACTTAAGAAGTAAATGAATAAATAGAAAAATTTATAAGTAGATGAATATATATATATATATATATATATATATATATATATATATATATATATATATATATTATTATATATATATATATATATATATATATATATATATATATATATATATATATATATATATATATATATATATATATATATATATATATATATATATATATATATATATATATATATATATATATATATATATATATATATATATATATATATATATATATATATATATATATATATATATATATATATATATATATGAAATGATATATTGCAAAGGATATTAGATTAATCATCTAAGTACCCCTGGAAATCGCAAACCCAAGGTTGAGAACCACTGCTCTAAATAATCAGAATTTTGCTTGTTGTCAAGAGCCAGCACGGGCTATCATTTTGCGTAAACAAACACACACACACACACACACACACACACACACACACACACACACACACACACACACACACACACACACACACACACACACACACACACACACACACACACGGGTGTCAGAGAAGTCACACTCGTATAGGCCAATACCGTGCACGTACAAAACTATACATGATTGCATTTGTAAGTGCCCGCACCGTTAATGTGAATCAGCAGCCTATAACTACCGCTAGACACCATCATTATTAGAAGGACACGACATTAAAGTTTTGCCTGTGACCAGTTTACTTTAATTTTTTTCCATTATTATTTTATGTTACGTCTATATTGGTGTTTTTTTTTTGTTACACTTACTTTAATTATTTTTTACTTTATATTTATCATAATAAGGTGAAGTTGATCCTTTTTTAATTCATGTTCTTATGTTCCTAAGTCGTTCAACACCCGTATAGTTTTTGTTCATGCATGACAAAAGACTGTGTTGCAAGCTAATATCATAAAGATAGCAACAGCAGAAAAAGAAGTGGCGGAACCCAAACTTGTTAATGAGTGTAGGTTTATATTTGCTATGTAAAATGAACCATTTTGCCGAAATAGAATAATATGTCATACTCTCATTAGCAGTCAGAAGTTTACAGGCTATTTTTTTTTATTAAATGCTACTTAATTGTCTTTGTAGCTTTCCGTAATTTATTCAAACGGTGGCAAGATAGACGAATGAATAGTCTAATAAAAAAACCTATAGGATACGATAACAGTGAGTCACAGCCTTCCTTTCTCGTCGGCTGGCACTTTTTTTCAGCCTTGCAGTTTTTTATAACAATAGGTCTGGCTTGCTATATAAATTATGGATAATTATCTAACCAGTATGGCGAATAACCAGTAAATAGGCACCTGAAATTACGATAAAAAGGACAAATCATTATAGCATTGGTGCTTTTCCTATTTTTTTTTCTGTTTATCTATTTTTCTTGCCCGTGCCCAGTACACTTTTAAAATGAGACAATGATTTTCCTTCTCTTTCAATTACTGTTCCAAATCAACGATGTGCTCCCAAAATAAATTCACAAGTAAATAAAAGAAAATGTGATATAACAAGCACATTATACGTAGAGTGACAAGACCAACAAACTTGATTTTAATAAGCTATACCTGCGCCAAAAAGCAAGACAAGGCATGAGTTTGTGCAATGAATAAGTGTCTCTCTCAGCTAGCATGTGAACATCGCCGCCTCTTACTCTGACAGTTCTGCTGCTAATAGTCCTGTTAAACTGCTGTGCTTGGGGGAGGCGGAGTAATGGCAAGGCAAGGGAAGGCAAGGCTGGAGGTGGCGCTTTGCATGGACTGTTTATGACGTTTACTGCCTCAACTCTAATGCTTTAATAGTCCTGCGAGGTCCCACCGTTTTGTTCTCTGATGTCGTTTTGGTATTAAGGTGTGCTTGGATTGTGCGACGCTTGGAGGTGTTGTAAGGGAAAATTGGTGACTTCAGAGAGAGAGAGAGAGAGAGAGAGAGAGAGAGAGAGAGAGAGAGAGAGAGAGAGAGAGATGTAGGGTGTTGGTGCCAGTAATTGGAGGTGTGCCTGGGATTCAGGTAGGTTTCCGTTCTGCAATTACCTGCTGCCCGGCACTGCATACAGATGTTGCTGCCATGGCGTTTACTGCTCCTTGTCTTTGTCCTCGTCGTCGCCTTCCTCTTTCTCCATCTTTTCTTTTCCTTCTTAGATTTTTACAGCTCTTTCTTTTTCCTTGACCTCTATTTCTTTTTCGTATTTTCTTCCCTTCCTCCTCCTAGTCGTGTTTTTCCTTCAGTTCTTCCTTTTCTACTCCTTTCTCCTTGAATTCTTACATATGCGTATTTTCTCCCGTTGTTTTCTTTCTCTTTATTTTTTTCCTTTTCTTCATTGTCTTGTTTTCCTGTTTCTTTTCTCTCTTTTATATGTAAATTTTTAAGCCTTTTTATTTTTCCTACTCTTTTTTTTCTTTTTTCGCTCTTCTCATTTATCTCCGTTCATCTTCCCAGTACTGTTTCTTCTACTGCTCATTCATTTCTTCCTACTCCTTCGCTTTTCTCCTTAGAAATTTATGGTTAACCCTGTTTCTCCTATTCTTGCTCCTCGCGCTACGACTTTAAAGCAAGAAAATGTAACTCATGCAACCTTGGTATTAGTTTTTTCTCGGCTGGAATTGTCCCTGTCGAAGCGGCCACGAAGCAGGTCGAACCAAAACCAGCAATTCATTTAAGAATTGCCTGAATAATGAAAAAAGAAAATAGATAAATTAATAAGAAATATGAATAAATAAGTAAAAAAAACAATTAAAAACTACATTAAGTAAATAAACAACTATATACATTGAAAATGACCAAACTGAAAGAAAATTAAAGTAAAAAGAATAAATAAAAATGCAAAAATGGCCTAATACTCATCCCAAGAAAAAGAAAAAAAAAAAAAAGCGTTTCAGAGGAGCCTGCCTGACATGGCCACTAAGACTCAATGTAGTTATATTAGCATTTCACTTATGTGTGTGTGTGTGTGTGTGTGTGTGTGTGTGTGTGTGTGTGTGTGTGTGTGTTTCGTTCAGTATGCCTAAATCAGCAATGGTTTGTGTATGATATGTTAGATTGATATCTAGTATTATGTCTATGTTATTCCCTTCTTTATCGTCACCATTGCTACCTACTATGGCTATTTTTGTTGTTGTTATTATTATTGTCATTACTATTATTGTTATTATTATTATTGTTATTATTTTTATTATTATTATTATTATTATTATTATTATTATTATTATTATTATTATTATTATTATCACTGTTATTATTATTGTTATTATTATTATTATTATTATTATTATTATTATTATTATTATTATTATTATTATTATTATTATTATTATTATTATTATTATTATTATTATTATTATTATTATTATTATTATTATTATTATTATTATTATTATTATTATTATTATTATTATTATTATTATTATTATTATTATTATTATTATTATTATTATTATTATTATTATTATTATTAATATTAATATTAATATTCCTATCATAACCTCTCACTTTTAGCGTTGTATTAACGGCAAATGTTCAACAGAAAGAAGCTCTCTTAGTGTGTTTTATGTAATTAGTGAAGATTTGGGAAATAGAACAAAGTATAGAAGTAAGTAAAAACTTCCGTAACACAAAAGGTTTCTTTCCTTTCTTTTTTCCTTCTCTTCTCTCTTTCTTTTAGTCATGTTCTTTCTGTGTCCCTCTTGTTTTTTTTACATTCTTTCTCTCGCTATTTCTTTTCTTTCTTTTTAATGTCTTTCTTTTCGACTTCGTATTCTTGTTCTTGTTTTTCTTCTTATTTTTCTTCTCCACCACAATATCATAGTTCTTGTTACCTTCTTCCTACTGCCACTGTCACCCATTCTCTTCCTCCTCTTGCTCTTCCTCGTCGTCGTCGTCGTCGTAACGTGCGATGCATCCCGGCTCGCCAACCACTGCTGTCACTCACTACTGATTAGTATATTTCATGCCATTGTGGGTGAATCACATACAAATATTCAAACAAACGCTAGTCATCAGTCATCAGCAAATCATTAATTAGCACGACAAATGTCCCGTGAATGCAATCGAGCTAATTAACTCTGGCAGCAATTAATGACCCAATTAGTACGCTCGCTGACCCTGCTAATGATATTCAGACTGATAATCATTTGCAAACAACGAAGCATCGGCCACCAGCACCCATGGACACTGCACGGCCGACACACGCCTTTGCTTTCCCTGCACACTGGACACGCCACATTCTTCCTAACCGCTAGACTTTCATATCACCACACTATGTATCATTACCATAAACTAACCACTACTGTATTTTGGTTTATGGATCCTTTAACTGAGGTATCAACAATTGCACGATTCAGAATCTTCATAAACATTTTAAAAAAGAAAATAATGAAAAACAATAGATTTTCAATATATAACCAGAATTATGGTTAGAAATTATATAACTGAAAGAAATATCTCAGAATGGCTTGTAATTAAGAAGTCAGGAGTCATATAACACTGAAAGAGTTTAAAATTGTCTTCTTAAAAATTTCATCGATTTAAATAATCTCCTATATTTAATTGCCTGATGAAAGTTATTATAGTTTTCAAGGATGATGTCATGATGAGCTTAATAACGTTTTTACATCATTAATAAGGCAAGCACTCATGACAGCTAGACTAATCCGCCCTGTGACATTAAAAAAAAGTTGCCAAGAGAAAACAAAGCGTTTAAGAATACAAGTCTGGTGGTCAGTCCTTGACGTCCAAAACTTTCAGTTTTTTGGTTACTCTTTCATTCCTTGTTTTTGTGTCTGTAAATCTTCCTATCTTTGAGAAAAGATTAGTTGTTCAGTCACTGTTGAAAACTATCAACTTCATGTCTATTCTTAATGTGCTATTTTTTGTTTTTGTTTTTGAATCGTCTGACTCAGTCAAATCTTACCTCAGTGTTTCGCTTTGATTTTAAGCAATAGACAAACAAAACTTTACATATATTTGCTCTTACTTCAATTCGTACTTTTTTTTCTTGTTTCTGGATCTACTTTATTGGATTTCCTCCCCGTCGAAAACCCTCAACTTTATTGCTACTCTTTCATCGCAGAACTTATCTCCCGTCATGGTGCGCTGCCTTAACACAACGGGAAGTATTTGTGTCAGCTCGTGTACTGCGGGGACATCGGTGCTATGTGTGATATTGATTTCCCGTGTGTGTAATGCACTGTTTGATCTGCTGCAGTCTCTGACGAGACAGCCAGACGTTACCCTACGGAACGAGCTCAGAGCTCATTATTTCCGATCTTGGGATAGGTCTGAGACCAGGCACACACCACACACCGGGACAACAAGGTCACAACTCCTCGATTTACATCCCGTTCCTACTCACTGCTAGGTGAACAGGGGCTACACGTGAAAGGAGACACACCCAAATATCTCCACCCGGCCGGGGAATCGAACCCCGGTCATCTGGCTTGTGAAGCCAGCGCTCTAACCACTGAGCTTTTTTTTTCATTTCTTTCACTTCCATCATATTGCTTCTTGCCATTCTCTCTCTCTCTTTCTCTCTCTCTCTCTCTCTCTCTCTCTCTCTCTCTCTCTCTCTCTCTCTCTCTCTCTCTCTCTCTCTCTCTCTCTCTCTCTCTCTCTCTCTCTCTCTCTCTCTGTTTCGCATTTATCACTTTATCTACCAGAAAGTCAGTTCGTTTTTCCATACCATTTTATCTCTTTCTCTTTCTTCCCTCTTTCGGTCTCTCATTCTCTTCTTTCTTCACATCTCTTCTTTCTCTTCCTCTCTTCTATCTTTGTCTTTGACCTTTCCCCTCTTCTCTTCTCCCCTCCCCTTCTCTTCCGTCTATTCTCCTCTCTTCCCCTGTCCTTTTCACTCACCCACAGTCCTCTCCTCTGATTCATTCTTATTCATATTGTGCATTTCTTATTGTTATTTTTCCTCCTCCTCTCCCCTCTTTCCTCCTCTTCCTCCTCTTCTTCCTCTTGCTGCTGTTGTACCTTCGCCCTCACCTTCACGCCCCTCACGTCCTGCACCCGAGGCCTACACCACACTTTGATATCTGCACCACCTGAGCCAATTCCTGTCTGCCTTGTCCTCTTTCCTAGTCTCGTCTCGTGGCTTCAGTTGTGTCGGCTTGTTCTCTTTTTTATCTTATTTCTTTCTCCCCTTCAGCAGCTGTCTTTCTTACCCCGTATTACGGCCTTCCGGAGTGAGTTTTAAAGTGTTTTCTCTCTCCCACCACTAGTTAATTCACTATTCTAAAACATAGTAGTCTTGTCTCCAAGCTCCCCCCTCCTTCCTTCTCCGCCTCCGTCTCGAGTTTTACATTTCTCTCCCCAAACTTTCTTTCTACTTGTCCACCGTCTCGTGGTTCTATCTCTGTTTCTTCGTCGTCTTTCGTTGTTTTTTGCCTCGTATCGTGCAATTCATTTTGGCACTTGCTGTCTCATTACCTTGACTAAACCATTTCCTTGTGTTTTATAAATTTTCTGTTGTATCGCAGTCATCATCATTTTTCATATGCTTCATTCAGTCTTCTCTCTTCTCTGCTCTGTCCATTACATGATGCCCAAATAAAACTTCTTACTTCCTCTCTTTGGATGGTGACATGTGAGTTGCTTCCTTGCCAACAACAACAGTGAAGCCTCGATAGGGCAAGCAAGGAGGTGGTGGATGATTACATACTTGCGCAACTGTTAGACTGGAACTTCGATAATCTTTTGCCATCTCTGTTTCTGTCTGCTTGCCGTGCTTCATCATTAACAAGTTGCCCTTCTGTTACTCCTTTGTTATGCTTGAGTTCCAAAGAGTGGAGTTTGATACTTAAATAGGAAATATTCATGTCAACTGTCTCCATTGCTTTTTGTTATTTTAATTGTTATTATTGTTATTATTGTTATTATTATTATTATTATTATTATTATTATTATTATTATTATTATTATTATTATTATTATTATTATTATTATTATTATTATTATTATTATTATTATTATTATTATTATTATTATTATTATTATTATTATTATTATTATTATTATTATTATTATTTTTTATTAGTATTATTAATATTATCATTATTGTTATTATTATTATTGTTTGCTTTTATTTCATTATTATTATTATTATTATTATTATTATTATTATTATTATTATTATTATTATTATTATTATTATTATTATTATTGCCACCACCAACGCCAACACCTGCTGCTGCTGCTGCTGCTGCTGCTGCTGCTGCTGCTGCTGCTGCTGCTGCTGCTGCTGCTGCCACCG
The DNA here is from genome assembly GCF_017591435.1 of Portunus trituberculatus. Lineage (NCBI taxonomy): Eukaryota > Metazoa > Arthropoda > Malacostraca > Decapoda > Portunidae > Portunus > Portunus trituberculatus. The sequence continues at coordinate 29,859,133 of NC_059295.1, read as the reverse complement.
CTGCTGCCAGTAATAATAATAATAATAGTTAATAATAATAATAATAATAATAATAATAATAATAATAATAATAATAATAATAATAATGCAAAAAATAATAAAACAACAAAACAACAACAATAACAACAACAGCAGCAGCAGCAGCAGCAGCAGCAGCAGCACCACCACCACCACCACCACCACCACCACCACCACCACACTGCCGCTGCTGCTGCTGCTGCTGCTGCTGCTGCTGCTGCTGCTGCCACTGCCACTGCTACCACTACCACCACTACTACCACCACCACCACTACTACTGCCATTACTGCTACTGCTGCCACCTGCACCACCATTACTACCACTTTACTACTACTAATAATAATACTAATGCAACAGACAAGAATAATAACAGTTACAACAACAACAACCAAAACAAATACTACTAGCACTACTACAACTATTATTACAACTTATTACTACTACTACTTCTACTATTATTACTACTACTACTACTACTACTACTACTACTACTACTACTACTACTACTACTACTACTACTACTACTACTACTATTGATTTTTTCCCGTACTTGTGAACCACAGACCATGCCAACACAAATACTGGTTTTCGTCCTCTTCTTCACGGCACATTGTCCGTCTGCACTCCTTCGCCGCCGAGCAGTTTCCGCCATAACCATTACAATTGGCCGGCGTCACCACACAAACAGGTTGCAGCTTCCCCCTCTCGGTCCACAACTGCCCATCAGCCTCCCTCGTCAGCCATTACTGGGCAATTAAAGCCACCGCCAGACCGCACTCGAGCCTCACGCAAACAGCCAGATCGGACACTCGTTCCCTACATCGCCCATGCAGTCCCGGAACGAAGTTTGGAAGAGAAACTTGCGGGAAAACGTCCTGCTATATAGTTTTAAAAGTCTCGAATGTAGTGCCAGCAGCACCACCGATTTGAAAGGGGGTTCTGAATTCCAAGTGATCAAAAGGTTCGTGAAATGCTCATGTAATACGTTATTTGAATGCCAAACTGTGAGGGCGACGAGGACTGTATGCAGGGATGGCTTTCCTGTGACGGAGATTGAATGTATTACGCTTTCCATCGTATATCGGTGCAAATTGTTGAAATGCTCTTTTTTCCAACTTTTTTTTTGGCGTATTTTAGCGTCATTGAATATTTTGGTGCCTTACTGGTGAAGACAAAGGAAAAATCGTGTTTTTTGCGTCTATTCCATGATGTGGAAACGAAATTACTTAATTTGCATTTAAGTTGCATGGAATTTCTTGGTGTTTTACTTATAAAACAAAAGGGATCAACATACTACGTGTGTCTGCACCTCTACGGCGTAGAGATTAGAACCTTTTATTTCTATTTGTCTAAATCGTTACTATACACTCGTCCATGTCAGATAACTATGAGCGGTGTGGGCGGGGGCGTGGAATCAGAGGCTACCCATGCAATAGGTGAGACAGGAAGCAGCTAGTGTCCTTTCCTCGGCCTCAGAAAAAATAGTTCTTTACTCGAAGGAGTTGTTTGTCACTCTCAGGATATATGACATGGAGTTGCTGTCGTGAGTTTTTCGTAGCGTGTTAGGGAGAGGGAGAAAGGATGTTACTTTTTTTCTGGGCACTTAGACACGAGAAAGTGTAGAAGTCTGAAAGGTAGAAAAGGTGCGTAAGATTTTTTCTTTTATGTGGAAAGTCTGAAAGGTAGTGGAGGTGTGTACGATTTTTTTGTTTTGCGGAGGTAAGCATTGACTTATATTATTGGTAATTTCCTTATTCAAAGGGTATCTTTGCTAAGACAGTTAAGGAAAATTAAGCCCGTCGAACACCAGTCCCGAAAGAGAAAAACTCAAAGAAATGTCCCAAAATAATGACAAGTGTCTTGAAATATTGAAACCTTAATTTTTTTGCATATTTGTATTGAAATAGATACCCGTTATTTCATTGATATTTGAAAAATCTTGTTCCGCATCACCATAATTATTACCATACTACAGTGTGTACATATTTTTATGCATCGTGACATTTCCAATGATCATTAAATGGTTAGGTTTATAACAACTCTCTCTCTCTCTCTCTCTCTCTCTCTCTCTCTCTCTCTCTCTCTCTCTCTCTCTCTCTCTCTCTCTCACACACACACACACACACACACACACACACACACACACACACACACACACACACACACACACACACACACACACACACACACACACACACACACACACACACACACACACACACACACACCAAATAAAATTTACCCATGAAATATCATTAAAATGTAACGTTAATATTTTGTTGAAGGAGGAAAGAAGCCACATTCCCACCAACTGAATGTGCAGGTCTCAATCCCAGAACGAGCGCCCAATATCACCTGATGCAAATTTAATTAATTTGGGAATTAATTGATTAATCTTCAGCAAATAAATAAAAAAAAGATAGCGACTTTAATAATACCACGCTAGGAAAAAGGAAAAATGGAAAATAAAGATGACTTCTTAAGCACGTTATTTTACCCCATTGCGTAATCTTTCTATCATGTTTAGAGTTGTTAGCATGAAAACACTTAATGGAAAAGAGATGAAATAGAAGATTAATATGACTTTTGTGTTATTATTGTGAGAAAATATTGAAGAGAACTTAACAAAAAAAAAAAAAAAAAAAAAAACTGCATAAAATGGTTTAGATATTAAGGTATTGAATGGGAAAATATGTGTAGCATTAAGAAGGGTCAACAGTGTCAACTTATAATATCATCTGTTTTTACAAGTTAATAAAAATGATAATGAATAGAAACTTCATTTCTGGTACTTTAGCAAGATTGTTTTTTTTTTTTCTCTCCCTCGGTTCGCATTGACTGTAAGATAACTGGTAAAATAATGTAATGATTTTCTTTGCATGTTTCACACTAAGTCTTTGGAGGTTCACGTCTTCAACAATCATCAGTGTAATGTCTGTCAATCTTTCTTCAGTTCACCAATCTCTCTCTCTCTCTCTCTCTCTCTCTCTCTCTCTCTCTCTCTCTCTCTCTCTCTCTCTCTCTCTCTCTCTCTCTCTCTCTCTCTCTCTCTCTCTCTCTCTCTCTCTTGACGACCTACTTATCAAACTGATGGGGTAGAGGAAAGGAGGAAATAACACCTCTTCTCGTCTTTTTGTTTTTTGATTGCCAGTTATATATCCACCAGGAAGTCATGGAATCCACCACTACCCCTTCCTCCACCTGCACCATATTCCACCTGTCCTTCCTCTCCAATTAAACTCACTACCTCCTCCTTTCCTTTGTATCGCTTCTCTGAACATCACCTTTCTCTCTCTCTCTCTCTCTCTCTCTCTCTCTCTCTCTCTCTCTCTCTCTCTCTCTCTCTCTCTCTCTCTCTCTCTCTCTCTCTCTCTCTCTCTCTCTCTCTCTCTCTCTCTCTCTCTCTCTCTCTCTCTCTCTATCCTTTACGTCCCTCCTCGTCACATTCCTCTCATTGTCTTTCTTCTTCTTCGCATCATGTTTTATTATGCATTCTTCATCCAGTGTTACTTTCTCTCTCTCTCTCTCTCTCTCTCTCTCTCTCTCTCTCTCTCTCTCTCTCTCTCTCTCTCTCTCTCTCTCTCTCTCTCTCTCTCTCTCTCTCTCTCTCTCCCGTTGTTCCTTTGTACGTTTCTTCTTTTTTTTTTATCTGCTATGTACCCTTTGTTCATTTCCTTCATTTATTTTTGTCAAACATCATCTTTCCTCACATATCTTTCCTCCAATGTATTTCCTTCTTTTATTTTTATTTTCCCATCTTACTCCTCCTGTTCTTTGCCTTACTACCTTGTTTGTTGTGCCTTTCCTTGCTTCCATTTCTCTCATTATTTTCTTTCTCCTCCAGTGACGCTCTTTTTGTCTGTCTTTTCCCACATTTTTCGTCTTCCAATTCTCCCTTTTATCTCCATTTGCTTTCCTGTTCTCTGTGTATTTTTCCTTCAAACATTTTCCTCATTCCTTCTCTCGAATTTTTTTTTTCTCTACTATCTTTCCTTTTTCCAAGTTCTGTCTCACTAAGTTCCTTTCATTTCTATTCGTTCTCTCTTCTTTCTTTCTAGAACATCACATTCTCTCATTTCTCTCCAATTTCCATTTCTCTCTAGGTCCTATTCATGGTGCTCTCCTCCCTATCTTATCTTCCTATCGTCTCTCCCTCATCTTCCCTTCAACTCCCACTGTCAATATTGTGTTTCTATAGTACCTTCGTCCTCCTCCTCTTCCTCCTCCTCCTCCTCCTCCTCCTCCTCCTCCTCCTCCTCCTCCTCCTCCTCCTCCTCCTCCTCCTCCTCTCCCCCCCAGCTCGGTCAACCCAGTGGCCAGGACAATGTCTTCACCAGGAATTAATCTGACCAGACTCCTCCCACTGCTCTCTACCGGCAAGATTGGGTGGTAAGCTGTCCATCATAGGGAATTACGTGTGTGTGTGTGTGTGTGTGTGTGTGTGTGTGTGTGTGTGTGTGTGTGTGTGTGTGTGTGTGTTTTCTAGGTGTGTATGTGTGTGTGCGCGCGTGCTTGCAAGTCTGCGTGGGAGCGAGTACGCACTTATACACGGAATGGCTGATATTTTTGCAGTCACATAGAGATTGATTAAGCCTGATCGATTCAATAAAGTAGCAGTAGTCTTCTGGAATATATACAGGTAAAAAGCAGCCTGCAAATTGTTATTTTATCAAGACATGGTAGTTAGCTCTTGAATTCATTGAAGGCATTTCACGATACATGTGACAATATACCAAAGATACTAATAGAGTTACGCTAATTCTTCAATATCACTCGCCTCTAGCCCAGGGTGTCTAGATACAGAGATGTTTTGTTTTATGTTTGCGGTTTTTTTTTCGTGATTAAAAGCAAAAGTAAATCACTATTAAACTCACTATAAAACACTTTATGTAATTTTGAAGTTGTATGTATCCTCATATCTTTTTCGTTTTTAGTAGTTGTCTGTAATGGAACCAAGATGTGTTGCAGTGCTCTGGTAATAAATGTCATGCTAGGAACTAAGTACAGCACACACAAATAACACACACACACACACACGCACACACACACACACACACACACACACACACACACACACACACACACACACACACACACACACACACAGTTTAGTCATGAGGCTGTGAAGCATAAGGGAGCAGTAGGTGGAGTGTGTGGAGAAGCGTTGCCAGAGTTTGAAGGGGGATCTGCAAGGCCGAGACTCCTACAAACTTCAGTGAGGGATGTGTGGCCCTCATGTCTCCTGGCTTGGCTGGGTTTGTCTGCAAAGGGGAGTGCCACACACCGCCAGGCACCAGACACACACGATAGAGTTGCCATTTCCGTCTTAGCGCGTGCTACACATTACTTTGATAGCTGTTTACACTTTACCCTCCAGGGGTCTGTTGAACCAGAAATGCCACTGTATTAATATCTGTTATCCTCCACATGGCGGCGTTATTGATCATTTCTTGGTGCCGCAAACTTCAAGTGGTTAATATCTGATGTTTTAAGTAGTTTTCACGGTTATTGCAACAAGCTGTAACACAAATGGTTATGAATCGTCACAAGACTTGAGGAATAAGAAGTTGAATAAGATGTAAAAACTGAAGTAAAATTTAACGAAAGTCTCAGAGGTGTATGTGTTTTATACAGTGACTGCCATTGATAGATGTGCTAGATTCTTGCAGCTTCACGTCTGTTGTATTTTTATACGACTATTTGGTTGCGGCGGCATAAAATTGCAAAAGTGATAATCAAAGTTAAATGAAATGCTGGCGCTTTGAAAACACATAAACCGTTATGACGCATATATTGAAAAAAAAATGTAGTCTAAAGTACTAACGATGCCAAAAGTGTAGTGCGTTACGATAAGTTAAAGGACCACAGAATAGCTACCGAAAGCCAGTGAAAGGTCAGGTGTGTCAGACAGTGCTACATTTCCCTCAACTTTACTCTGATGTATTGCCGGTAATGGTGGTGATGGTAGTGGAGGTGGCGGTGCTGTGCAGAGTGACGGAATCTTGATAGAATAAATGTAATAAACTTAAAGATTACTGTTCATCAACATACACTGAATGAATGAATGAAGGAAGAATATGACGCGAAAAAGTATGACTCCCAGTGTTGGACATAAGTCAAACTCAACAATGCTACTTTGATATTTTGGAAACCTCTACTTCTTTATTTGCTCTATTTTTTACTTGCACTTCGTGGTGACCGGATGTTTACTGGTGGGAAAATAAGAGAGAGAGAGAGAGAGAGAGAGAGAGAAGGAGGCCATGGGTATAGTGAAGAAAGGACAGGAGAACGAAATATTAATCGGTGAAAGATTTATATAAAACCCAAATAGCAACACTGATCTCCCTGCGACTCATCTCACTATCCATTTCAGCGTTTTATTTTTTCATTCTGCTATTTGTGACTTTTTTTTTATTCCTCTTTTCCTCACCCTACAGCCTTACCGCGACTAATTGAGTCTCTTATTCCTGTACTATTATGAGGTTTTTTTTTCTTATTTAGGAAAAGCTACCACACTTTATTTCATGTGTAGGTCATTTTAAGGTTTAGATATTTTTTTCTATCATCTATTATTGTCTGTGGGGGAGGAGGAGGAGGAGGAGGAGGAGGAGGAGGAGGAGGAGGAGGAGGAGGAGGATGTCTTACTTCTTACTATATTTCCTGTGTAGGTCATTTTAAGGTGTAGATTTTTTTTTCCATAATCTATCGTCTGATTTTTTTTTTTCTCGTTTCTTGTTATAAAGAGTGATTAATTGAATGTTTTCTTACCACCTCGTTTTTTTTTTCCTTTTACTCCTAAATTCAGCAGTGATGAATAATTAGTGCTGTGTGATGAGTTATGCTGTGATGATTTGTGGGTCGTACTTCATAGGTCTCTCTCTCTCTCTCTCTCTCTCTCTCTGCTTTTGAAACCTTCCTACTCATCCATACAACCATCCGACCACTAATGCACTCTCTCTCATACACACACACACACACACACACACACACACACACACACACACACACACACACACACACACACACACACACACACACACACACACACACACACACACACACACACACACACAGTACCATCACTACCATCGAGACTAGAAATGCGTCACTTACAAGGAGTTGGTGACGCTGTGATGGTGACCAGTCTGGGCGAGGAGTTACATTTTGATGAAGTGAGAGAGAATGGACGGGTAGGGAAAAGCTGCCGGGGTTCATGTCTTTTAAGGCGGCGGTAAGGAAAGAAGGGAAGACAGGGAAAGGCCGATTAAGGAAGGTTGTAAGGCTGAATAGGGAAGGAGGGTGGCAGGAGATGGGCAGGAACTGGAGATTGGAAGGTGTGGGGTTGACAGGAAATGTAGTTGTTAGGCTAACGAAAGGGAGAGAGAGAGAGAGAGAGAGAGAGAGAGAGAGAGAGAGAGAGAGAGAGAGAGAGAGAGAGAGAGAGAGACGCAGAGAGAGATATATATATATATATATATATATATATATATATATATATATATATATATATATATATATATATATATATATATATATATATATATATATATATATATATATATATTTATCCATACAGCTCTTTCTCACGCCAGAATAGATAGATAGATAAATGGAAATATATGGACACAGTTTCCGATTCCTTGACATTACTGACGTTGGAAAGGAATGATAAATAAGTGTGCAGGCATTCGTAAAAGCTTTTCGTCATATCAACCTCTCTTTTGACTGCCTGACTTCAGCCTCTTTCTCACAGTCGTAATATTCCATCTCTTGCTATTTTCTACCTCTCTTTTTACGCAGATTTCTCTGCTGGTCTTGCTTACTGCATGCATCCTTTCCTCCCGTGGCCTCGCTGCACAGGACTTTCTTTTTTTTCTCTCACCACTATTTTATTCATCTTTCTAATGCAAGAGTTTATTAGTACTCTCAATCATTCATTTCTATCTCTGGTAAACATTGGAGGTCCCGCCTACTTTTGTATTTCCATCTAGCTGACTTGAACTCATTTGAGAGAGAGATTTCAAGACATTCATTCCATTCTTTTGGCGAACTCTTTCGACATTTAGGGACTGGTATCTCAGTGGCCTTTTTATTTCATCGTTTTTGTTACCTTTGATAATTTTTTCCCTCTTATAAAAAAAAATCTAGATTTTATATATTTATTTGTCTTCGCGTTTTAAATTGTCACTTATCGTGTTTTTTGTGTTTATGAGTGTATAGTTGTGCGTAGAGTAGCTGCAAAATTACGTAACTTTGCATTGCTCCCTTTCTGTGGTACATCGTGTGACAGTCAGTTTAAACTTTTTTGCCACGTACTGCTAATCTTTTGACTGCTTATGACACAGAATATTTTTTTTTATCTTGTTTTATTATAAATGCAAATATTACTAAGCGAAACCGATAATGCAAGTGGTCATCTCTCTCTCATCCAGTATGTCCTTAGAAATGTTACTGTAAACCAACCTGTACGCTGCAGAAAATAATACTAGTTAGAATTTTATTACTTGCTAACCTTGTTGATGTGTTTCAATGCAGTTCTTCATGTTAAGCGTGCAGCTTTCAGTATTTTACTTCTATTTTTTTAACAGGCTTTAGTGTAGTATAAAAATGTAGTACTGTGGGAAGTGGTGCCATCTCATAACAACATAAGGGAAGCTACAAGAAGCCAGCACGAGCAGTATCTGTATAAAGCATGCATATCTGTATCCATTTACTACCACTATCCATATATTTATGAAAAATTTCAAAGTTTTCTATTGATGATATCACCATTCTGATTACTGAATGTTTTCCGTTGATCTGTTAACCTATTCGAGAACCAACTACTCTCTCTTTTGTAAAATGCCAAGGCCTCAATTTTCCATTTTACATGTGAGCAAGACTAGTAAAAAGCCTGGAAATACTGTGAAAACCAAACAAAATAATAAAATAAACATGAGCATGACAGCGAGTCACTTACGAGAAGGTAATGGCTCTCTCTTTTTTTTCTCTCTCTCTCCCCAAAAAATGGAATGAGATTGATGTAAAGGAACTAACACTTAACCTTCACATCCTGCACGCTTTTGAAAGGTGCTACCATAATTTTCATGAGTTCAGGATAAATTTTGCGTTGTGTCAGCTTTTGTCAGAAAGTCTTGGTTGTACCTTGGAAACTTTCTTGGGGGTATATAATTAGTAGATGGACGAATGAGAGAGAGAGAGAGAGAGAGAGAGAGAGAGAGAGAGAGAGAGAGAGAGAGACTGACTGACTGACTGACTGACTGACAGAGTGATTGACTGACTACTACACATAAAAGAATATCTGTGTGTAGGACGAGGGAAGCGGGGGTTAGACTATGGGAACACGAGAATGGTGCAATAATCTATTTTATCAATGTTGCGCTGCACAAATATTGTTTTTGCTCAGTTTCGCTGCATATTTTTCCACTAAAGTTCTCCCTCCCTCACTCACTCCCCTTTCCTTGTTCATCACTTGCCGTGTTTGACAGCAAAGAATAGTTGATATTAGAAGCAAATGTCAATCAGTACACATGCTTTTAATGTTCCTTGTTTTTCTATCAACACAATTCCTGATTTTATTCTAAGTGAAAAGATAGGTAGATAGGTAGATTGATAGATAGATAAAGAGAGAGAGAGAGAGAGAGAGAGAGAGAGAGAGAGAGAGAGAGAGAGAGAGAGAGAGACTACGATTATTTGCAAAATCCACAAAAACACTTTCTGGAGTTCTCATGGATGCTTGGTTTCTACTTATGATGGTGAATAATAAAGCCACCACTTATGAACTCTATTATCTTAAAGTAAGACAAATAAAAAAAAATAACAAGATGCTGTAGTGTTTATCAGAAAATTCCATACACACATACATACAGACAGAGAGACAAGAGACAGACAGCGAGCTAGCTAAACCGGTAGGGAGGAATGTAAGAGAGAAAAAAGGGGAGTGATGGCAGCGGATGGAGGGATAAAGTCAGGAACTATTTTCAGTATTCAAACAAACAATGGAATAGGTAAATCTTCCCTAGTAGCCCTCCCCTCCCCTCCCCACCCCATTTTTCCCCTCCCAACGACATCATCCCTGCCTCTCCCTCCTCCCCTTGCCTTCCTCTTCCTACCAACCCAACCCCTTTCCCTACCTCTATCGATATACCAACACTACTCTGCATCTCCTTTTTCCCCTTCTCTTGCTCTCTATTCCTCCCTATTTCTATCCCTCTCCTTTTCTTCAACTCATCCGCTATTTCAGTTTATCTCTTTCCTCTTTCTTCCATTTTCAATCTTATGTATGCATTTCTTTGACTATCTGTATTTCTGTTTTCGTTTGCCTGATTTCTGTTTCACTGTTATCTGCAAGCCTGTCTGATTTTTGTGTCTATCTCTCATTTCGCTTTGTCTGTCTCTGTCTCCATGTGTCTATCTGTCTGTCTGTCGGTCTGTCCTTGTCAACTAGTCTGTATTCTCTCTCTCTCTCTCTCTCTCTCTCTCTCTCTCTCTCTCTCTCTCTCTCTCTCTCTCTCTCTCTTTTCCTTTGTTTAAACGCTTGCTTTCCTCCACGTTTCCCTTCCCTCCCATTACATTCCTGTTCCCTTTCATATACTTCACATTCACATACACCAGAGCAGCACATGGAGACACACTGAATTATAGTTAGCTGGAAAAGTTGACAAGTGTAAAAATGGCGTTGTTAGTGTGTTTGTTTAGCTGATGGGACACCTGTGGTCACTTGAGAGAGAGAGAGAGAGAGAGAGAGAGAGAGAGAGAGAGAGAGAGAGAGAGAGAGAGAGAGAGAGAGATTAGTAGTGAGTCGCGTGCACGTAAATTGACCTCTACAAACCGGTGGCCAAATTTATTGATTAGGTTACTACATATAACGTGAATGTGAATAAATATTTGTACGTGATGGTGTGCACATTTATTGAAAAGGGAAAAAAGGGAAATAGGGAGGTGATGTATTGGCAGATCCACAATAAGGTGAGACACACACACACACACACACACACACACACACACACACACACACACACCGCGTAGTGTAGTGGTTAGCACGCTCGACTCACACTCGAGAGGGTCGGGTTCGAGTCCCGGTAAGCGGCGAGGCAAATGGGCAAGCCTCTTAATGTGTGGCCCTTGTTCACCTAGCAGTAAATAGGCACGGGATGTAACTCGAGGGGTTGTGGCCTCGCTTTCTTGGCGTGTGTTGTGTGTGATGTGGTCTCAGTCCTACCCGAAGATCGGTCTATGAGCTCTGAGCTCGCTCCGTAATGGGGAAGACTGGCTGGGTGACCAGCAGGCGGCCGAGGAGGAGGTGAATTACACACACACACACACACACACACACACACACAAAGGTAGCTAGTTTTATTTTCTAATATCGCTACTATTGTATATTATATAGTGCATTAATCATGTAGGAGTGAAATGGCGATGTACTGTATGTTTAATCTTGGAATGAGGTGTACTGTATGTTTAATCTTGGAATGAATACGATATTAATGAAATTGAACTCCATCAAAATTTCAATAATGCTCAAAATTAATTAGACACCAACAATATCAACAATAACAATAACAAAAACAACATCAACAACAAAGGAATAAATAAATGAACTAAGAAAGAAAGAATATAAGTGTAAACTAAATTAGAGAGAGAGAGAGAGAGAGAGAGAGAGAGAGAGAGAGAGAGAGAGAGAGAGAGAGAGAGAGAGAGAGAGAGAGAGAGTAGCAAGACGTATCGTAACCTTGAATCAAGCCAGCTTATCAATTTCCTTTACAGTAGTTCGCACTTTCTTTTCTACATTAATAAAGAAAAATGGGTGTTTGCATTTGTGATGAGGAGAAAAGCCTGGCATTGTCTGGCCAAATCATTCTTGAAAACACAGACCAACATCGTGCACAGTCAGACAAAAGGGTGTGCACGTATTGCAACTCTTAAGCCGCAAGGAAAAACAAATAATGATCAAAATGAGAATTCTATCCGTGAGTCTCTCTCTCTCTCTCTCTCTCTCTCTCTCTCTCTCTCTCTCTCTCTCTCTCTCTCTCTCTCTCTCTCTCTCTCTCTCTCTCTCTCTCTCTCTCTCTCTCTCTCTCTCTCTCTCTCTCTCTCTCGCTCTCTCTCCCTTGTCAATATAACTCTTTTGTGTGTGTATGTTTTTTGTGAATGAATGTATGCATATGCCTGCAAGTGTTGGTATGTGTACTGTGTTAGTATTAATCCAAATACATTATGCTCTACAAGTTATTAAAATGAAAGAGTAAATAATTAATGATCACGGTCCAAGATGGGCATAGGTAGGGCATAGTAAGGAGATTAACTAGACTTATGGATGGGAATGATAGATGGCCATAGCTTATACGTATGTTTCAAATGTACACTGACTACCACTGGAATCACACAAGGCACCAATATTAGGTTTTTGTCAATAGCGTCCACTCAGTGTTGATAACTGTGAATCGCTTCGTCTTTGGGGATCACTTCGTTGCAGATTAGGTATGTGTCCTTGCACGCACGCACGCATGCACTCACGTGCGCACACACACACACACACACACACACACACACACACACACACACACACACACACACACACACACACACACACACATGCCCGGTAGCTCAGTGGTTAGAGCGCTGGCTTTACAATCCAGATGACCGGGGTTCGATTCCCCGGCCGGGTGGAGATATTTGGGTGTGTCTCCTTTGACGTGTAGCCCCTGTTCACCTAGCAGTGAGTAGGTACGGGATGTAAATCGAGGAGTTGTGACCTTGTTGTCCCGGTGTGTGGTGTGTGCCTGGTCTCAGGCCTATCCGAAGATCGGAAATAATGAGCTCTGAGCTCGTTCCGTAGGTAACGTCTGGCTGTCTCGTCAGACTCTGCAGCAGATCAAACAGTGAAACACACACACACACACAAATTAATCCTGTGAAACCTAAGAGAACATAATAGGTAATATGAATGTACTATTAAAATATTCATTACTTCAGGACCACCAACATAAACAACATACTGGCCATCCGTATCACCTTAAACACACACACACACACACACACACACACTCACACACACTGAAATCAAAAGAAAGGTGAGTCAAGAAGCTGAGGGGACATTCACATTGGTATTCAGTAAGGGCCTTTGCATTATTTCTACCGTCAGAGCGAATTATACAGAACCGTGGTAATCATGCAGTGTGACTATTAGGAACCATATGGTCACCTGTTCACTCTTCCTTCACCTTCCCCGCTCCTCGCAGCCTGGTTTGTTACGTGTTGCTATTTATGCACGGCCATCAATTTTGTATGTCACAATCCACAAGTTTATTTTTCCGGGTTTTTCTCCATTAAAATGTTATCGTCTTACATATTGTCACATCGGCATCATGGTTTAGTAGGCAGTTTATAATATGATAATGTTTAGTAATTAAGTTACTTTCTCTCTCTCTCTCTCTCTCTCTCTCTCTCTCTCTCTCTCTCTCTCTCTCTCTCTCTCTCTCTCTCTCTCTCTCTCTCTCTCTCTCTCTCTCTCTCTCTCTCTCTCTCTCTCTCTCTCTCTCTCTCTCTCTCTCTCTCTCTCTCTCTCTCTCTCTCTCTCTCTCTCTCTGTGTGTGTGTGTGTGTGTGTGTGTGTGTGTGTGTGTGTGTGTGTGTGTGTGTGTGTGTGTGTGTGTGTGTGTGTGTAGTGATAGTACGAGTAGTGGTGGTGGTGGTGGTTGTAAAGGCGATGTTCATAATAGACCTTTCTTGATTTTCATATTCAACTAAGCGTGATCTGGCACATGCGACCTTCACTCTGGCTCATATTGGACAGGGTGAGTGAAAGTGTGAGCTACGGGTTTAGTCTTCAGCCTCGGTTTTGTTGTATAAACACAGCCAGACGTGTACATGTAGTCTGCTGTTGATGTTCTCTGATCACTATATTTTTTTTTTCTCACTTTTAACACAGCATAAATATACTTCCCAGGCTTTTGAATAATATTATGAGTGCAACAAACGTATTATTTATTGACGTATTAATCCAAGAAAAAAATACATCATTGTAGGTTTTCGACTTAATGATTTTCACTATAATAACACTGTTGGTTTTAAATCTTGTATAGACAACAATAAACATACGAACAGACAAGTGTTGGAAAAAAATGCTGTGGAAATCATGAAGCAAAAGTACACAAATGAAAGTTGCTAACATTTACCGAATAATAAAAAAAATACTATCTGTCAACAAATTAAACTGACACTTGTCGTAAAAATTACCCATCCAACATAAAAAAAGTTTAGGTGGTAGATGAGCGAAGGTATGACTGACGGGAAGGCTTAAAATGCAACAAAACTACATAACATTTTATATGATGATGGTAAATGTAGTGCTGCACGTATAATAATTTCCTACGTGTTGGACAGCACAAGGGCAGATATTATTTTGCCTTCAGTGTGGAAAACATAGATAACGCTGTGAGAAATATTGCGTTACTGGAAAAAAAAATGATAAAAACATTGTAATTGTCACCATTACGAAAAATCATTTAGATTATGACAGTAAATATAGGTCTGTGTGTGTGTGTGTGTGTGTGTGTGTGTGTGTGTGTGTGTGTGTGTGTGTGTGTGTGTGTGTGTGTGTGTGTGTGAGAGAGAGAGAGAGAGAGAGAGAGAGAGAGAGAGAGAGAGAGAGAGAGAGAGAGAGAGAGAGAGAGAGATGGCATTGAAATATTCAGATACAGCTTAAACTTGAACCTTTTGGATAATTCTGCTTTGCTTAATTTAATTGCCATGGGATTTAGGCGAGGAGTCTTCCGCTAGGTACATTATCATTTCATTCTCATCATTACTGCCGCCTTCATCCTTGACATTTGGATGAGAAACACTGATATTTGAGGAACATGTGTACATGTTTTGCGTTGACTCTACCGAGGACTAGACACTCCAGCTTTATCAAGAAGTTTAGTTGTTGATGGATGATAAGAGATGATGGTTTGCTGATCTTGACTAGGTTAGGTTAGGTTAAATATGATGAGTTCAGCTCTTATGCAGGAAAAAGGAGTGTAGTAGATATGTGGGGTTTCTGGCGGTATGTTTTTATTTCTGTTAATGCTGTTGTTTTTTTATAGTCTATAGCACCTGTAGGGATACTAGAAGAGTATATGTCAAAACTGTGCTTCCGAACTCGCTCACTGCCTGGTCAAACTCTTTCATCTGTGTCTCTACTTCTATTTATCCTTCTTGCTGGAAGTTTGGAAGTGCCATTCAGCTTCCGCACATTAACTGTGGTAGTGTTTCTGTTTTTTATTTATTTATTTATTTTTTCAAGCTACTCATCATGTGGTAGGTCCGTGGAATTTCTTTTAGTGTCTTCTGTCAAACATATTGAGGAACTAAGGCAGTACTATTCTGATTTCCTTGGGATGATTATTGTTTTCATGTCAGAGATCCTTCTCTTTGTGCCGAGCGCATAACAGAGGTGATTATCTCTGGCATGGAGCTATACATTCCTCATACTTTCTCTAACCCTAAAGCTAAAAAGCCTTGGTTTAACTCTGCTTGTTCTCGTGCTGTCAATGATAGAGAGGCGGCTCACAAACGGTTCCGTAGCCATCCAACTGCTGAAACTCATGCCCTATATATTTCTGCCCGTAATCATGCCAAATCTATTCTCCAACTTACTAAAAACTCTTTCATCAATAGAAAATGTCAAAGTCTTTCCAATTCTAACTCCTCTCGAGATTTCTGGCATCTAGCCAATAATATCTCTAACAACTTTACTTCTTCGTCTTTCCCTCCTTTACTTCATCCAGATGGCTCTACAGCTGTCTCTTCTTTTCTAAAGCTGAACTCTTCGCTCAAACCTTTGCTACCAACTCAACTTTGGATGATTCTGGGCATATTCCTCCTACTCCTCCACCCTCTGACTACTTCATCCCTAAAATTAAAATTCTTTATAAAGACGTTTTCCTGGCCCTCTCTGGCCTTGATTCTCGGAAGGCTTACGGTCCGGATGGAGTCCCTCCTGTTGTTCTCAAAACTGTGCTTCCGAACTCGCTCACTGCCTGGTCAAACTCTTTCATCTGTGTCTCTACTTCTATTTATCCTTCTTGCTGGAAGTTTGCTCACATTCAACCTGTCCCTAAAAAGGTGACCACTCCAATCCTTCTAACTACCGCCCTATAGCTTTGATTTCCTGCCTTTCTAAAGCCTTTGAGTCTATCCTTAATAGGAAGATAATGAGGCATCTATCAGCTCACAACCTTCTCTCTGATTGCCAGTATGGTTTCCGTAAAGGCAGATCTACTGGTGATCTTCTTACTTTCCTAACTGAATCTTGGTCATCCTCTTTTAGGGACTTCGGTGAAACCTTTGCTGTCGGCCTTGACATATCGAAAGCCTTCGATAGAGTCTGGCACAAATCTTTAATTTCTAAACTACCCTCCTACGGATTCTATCCTTCTCTCTGTACCTTCATCTCCAGTTTCCTTTCCGATCGTTCTATTGCTGCTGTAGTAGACGGTCACTGTTCTTCCCTAAAACTATCAACAGTGGTGTTCCACAGGGTTCTGTCCTATCACCCACTCTCTTTCTATTATTCATCAATGATCTCCTAAATCTGACTCAATGCCCTATCCACTCCTATGCTGATGATACCACCCTGCATTATTCAACAGCGTTCAACAGACGCCCAACCCAACAACAATTAAATGACTCAAGGCGAGATGCTATAGGACGCCTAACTTCTGATCTTTCACTTGTTTCTGATTGGGGCAGAGAAAACCTGGTTTTGTTCAATGCCTCAAAAACTCAATTTCTACAACTATCTACTCGACATAACCTTCCAGACAACTATCCTCTCTTCTTCAATAACACTCAACTTCCCTCTCCTCTACATTAAACACACTCGGTCTATCCTTCACTAAAAATCTAAACTGGAAATTTCACATCTCTACTCTTGCTAAATCAGCTTCCAAGAAGTTAGGTGTCCTATGGCGTCTTCGTCCATTTTCTCTCCCTCCCAGCTGCTTGCTCTGTACAAGGGCCTTATCCGCCCGTGTATGGAGTATGGCTCTCATGTCTGGGGATCCACACACAGCTTTACTAAACAAGGTGGAATCTAAAGCTTTTCGTCTTATCAACTCTTCTCCTCTAACTGACTGTCTTGATTCTTTAAGTCACCGCCGCAATGTTGCATCTTTATCTGTCTTCTACCGCTGTTTTCATGCTGTCTGCTCTTCTGAACTTGCTAACTGCATGCCTTCCCCCTCCTGCGGCCTCGCTGCACAAGACTCTCTACTTCTTCTCATCCCTATTCTGTCCATCTTCCTAATGCAAGAGTTAACCAGTATCTTCACTCCTTCATTCCCTACACTGGTAAACTCTGGAACTCTCTACCTGTGTCTGTATTTCCACCTGCCTATGACTTAAACTCTTTCAAAAGAGGAGTGTCAAGACACCTCTTACGTTAACTGGACCCTCCTTTTAGATTTTTCTGTTTTTTCTCTTTCTACTTTTCTTTTAACAGGGCCTGGCAACCAGCGGGATTTTTTTTCCAACACTGTGTTTGCCCTTGGCCAGTGCCCTTGTAATGTAAAAAAAAAAAAAAAAAAAAAAAAAAAAAAAAATTATTCAACAGCGTTCAACAGACGCCCAACCCAACAACAATTAAATGACTCAAGGCGAGATGCTATGGGACGCCTAACTTCTGATCTTTCACTTGTTTCTGATTGGGGCAGAGAAAACCTGGTTTTGTTCAATGCCTCAAAACTCAATTTCTACAACTATCTACTCGACATAACCTTCCAGACAACTATCCTCTCTTCTTCAATAACACTCAACTTCCCTCTCCTCTACATTAAACACACTCGGTCTATCCTTCACTAAAAATCTAAACTGGAAATTTCACATCTCTACTCTTGCTAAATCAGCTTCCAAGAAGTTAGGTGTCCTATGGCGTCTTCGTCCATTTTTCTCCCTCCCAGCTGCTTGCTCTGTACAAGGGCCTTATCCGCCCGTGTATGGAGTATGGCTCTCATGTCTGGGGATCCACACACACAGCTTTACTAAACAAGGTGGAATCTAAAGCTTTTCGTCTTATCAACTCTTCTCCTCTAACTGACTGTCTTGATTCTTTAAGTCACCGCCGCAATGTTGCATCTTTATCTGTCTTCTACCGCTGTTTTCATGCTGTCTGCTCTTCTGAACTTGCTAACTGCATGCCTTCCCCCCTCCTGCGGCCTCGCTGCACAAGACTCTCTACTTCTTCTCATCCCTATTCTGTCCATCTTCCTAATGCAAGAGTTAACCAGTATCTTCACTCCTTCATTCCCTACACTGGTAAACTCTGGAACTCTCTACCTGTGTCTGTATTTCCACCTGCCTATGACTTAAAGAGGAGTGTCAAGACACCTCTTACGTTAACTGGACCCTCCTTTTAGATTTTTTTGTTTTTTCTCTTTATACTATTCCTCTTAACAGGGCCTGGCAACCAGCGGGATTTTTTTTTTTCCAACTTTGATTTCCCTTGGCCAGTGCCCTTGTAATGTAAAAAAAAAAAAAAAAGCAGTAGTGTTTTTTTCTTTTTCTTTTTTTACTAGCTCTGATTATAGTACCTTTTTCAGTGAGCTGGAGAATGGCTAGATCAGGATAAATTCAGGTCATACTACCAGCTCCTAATAGGTTTGTTTGCCAGCAGCAGCATCCCAGGTTTGGGGTAATAACTCTTTATGTAGCAGTCATTGGCACAGTACTGATGGTGTCGAGTAATTGATGAGGGAAAAAAAATATATATTGCGCTTCATTTTTTTCCCTTTTCTCCCAGTTTTGGTTCGTACGGCAATAAAAACTTTGGCTGGTAAAGGTAATAACAACACCGTTTGTCCGCGTCCATGGTGTGATCCTTGTCTCCTCGTCACTCAGATTGCAAAGAAGGCTAATGCTAAAAAAGAGTTGCTACGCAGATGTTGCTGATGTTGATTTTGTTGCTGTGTTGTTGTTGTTGGTGGTGGTGATGGTGGTGGTGTTATTGGCGGTGGTGGTGGTGGTGTTGGTGGTTTTGATGTAGATGGTAATGTTCAAGATCATCATCTTTGTTGTTGTTGTTGTTGTTGTTGTTGTTCTTGTTTCTTCTTTTTCTTCCTGTTGTTGTTGTTGTTGTTGTTCTTCTTCTTGTTCTTGTTCTTGTTCTTGTTCTTGTTCTTGTTCTTGTTCTTCTTGTTCTTCTTGTTCTTGTTCTTCTTGTTCTTGTTCTTCTTGTTCTTCTTCTTGTTCTTCTTCTTGTTCTTGTTCTTCTTCTTCTTCTTCTTCTTCTTCTTCTTCTTCTTCTTCTTCTTCTTCTTCTTCTTCTTCTTCTTCTTCCTTCTCGAATCAATATCCACATTGTGTCAGTCTTCTACGCACAATTCACATACCTTCTTTCATATTCATAATGTTTTCGTCAATCATTCATTTCTGATGCCGTAATAACTCTTAAGCATGAAATTACTAGTCCCTCCCTCATTTCTATGCTTTTCCACGCTGTGAGTAATGCATAAAATGTGTAAGTCCAGCACACAAGGCAAAAAATCACTAACTCTCCGTGTAACATTAATTCACTTCTTGGAAAATCCTTTGTCGTGTTCAGCGAGGAATGGTCAAGTGACAACATGAACCAGAATTTTAATGCTTTCAAGAAAGAATGGTACGGAGAAAAAGTGTTAATGTCTATGTCTGTTAAAGTCGCGTTTCATTATAATCTTTACTTTTTACGAATAATATAACAAGAAATAACGTAACTGTAATGACACAATCGTTAATGATGGCATTACATTTCGATAAACTAAACTGATTTTATTTTTGATGTGGAAGAACAGTGATAACAGATTTATCCTCTTATAACGTCGTATGTCCCATTATATTCTTAACCTTTCTGGGATGTGATAAATTATTGAAGCTGTTGTAAGAAAAAGAAAAGAAATGTAATTGCAAGTTTATGGCGTTATATTTCGGTAAAATGAAGAGTATTTGGAACAGAAAAGTGTGTAATAATACCTTCTTTAGTCGCTTGAATCTCGTGATACTGATAATATTTTTAAATTTTCACGTATGTACGACACATTCTTTGTCGGGCTGTAAGAAATAGCGTGATTATTATAAACATATGACAATTGATTTCGGTGAAGGGAAGAATGACTTGATTGGAAGTGTAGTACAGCCTTCTATCGTTTCTCTGAATAGTGTATATTTCACTCTGTTCTTTACTTCCCTGAGTTGTCCCAGTGTATCGTATTTCTGAGTCGCTGTAGCGTGTCGTGTTTGATATGAATAAGGTACGCCAGATTTCGGTAAAACGAATGGCAATGGAAGTGGTAAAGACAGCAGTATTTCCGGCTTTACTGCTTTTGATCATAATGCATGTTGATATTTATGTCTCGATTTCAAGATTTTTTCATTCCTGGTAGAGAAAATGATTTATTATGCATAGATCACTTCATTGACTTCAGCTAAGTTGTATTGCATAAAAGTGTAGGGCCACTTTGTTTAAGTTTGTGACAGTAAAGCATGTCACTCTAGTCTTTACTGTCTTATAAGGCGCATTTTGGTTGTCTTCATGTACCTTTGGTGATTGCTATAAATAGAAAAGTGTATTGATCTCAGTAGAATTTTTATCTAATTATTTTTTATATATTTGTTTATTGTCTCTGGAATCGATATATCTCATTGCTATGATACATTCATTGTTTGTAAGCTTTGGGAATTTCACATTGCAAGAAATTAAGTGTTGATTATGATTACAAGAGTGTATTGGAATCAGGATAATTTGTGTAGCGTTAAGCTTTAATATTATTTCGTTTACTCTATCTAAATGATCTCAATGATGTTCTCTATCTATATATTACAAGCCGCGTTTCACTCATGTCTCAGGAAATTTTAAACCTACACGTTGGTTAACAAACTGTTTTCCAGCTTGATTTGAATTTACTTAGTCTTCATGGAGGCGGCAGTAAATTTCATAATGCAATAGTGCCGCGTTGGTTATAAATATAGTAAAACATTGATTTCAGCCTTATTTACATTGCATTATGGTGTAGGCGGGCCAGGGTTTTAGAGACAAGGCAGCTGCAACACCATTTATAACTGCCTGACTTGCCTTGTTGATATAATATTTACATAAACCCTTCTCATCTGGATTAGAACGGACACATTGACGCCGCCGCATACGTTTCTTGAATGCTTTGCTTGGAATTATTCGTTGTATCTCGAATGATTTTGAGTGTGTTATTTTCATTTCCTGATTCGTGCACATAGGTACAAAAGATGAATTATTCCTCACGACCATTGTTGTTGTTGTTTTTGTTGTTTGTTCCCGTTCCGCTTCTCTTATTCATATTCGTTTTCCTCCTCCTCCTCCTCCTCCTCCTCCTCCTGCTCCTGCTCCTGCTCCTCCTCCTCCTCCTCCTCCTCCTCCTCCTCCTCCTCCTCCTCCTCCTCCTCCTCCTCCTCCTCCTCCTCCTACTACTACTACTACTACTACTACTACTACTACTACTACTACTACTACTACTACTACTACTACTACTACTACTACTACTACTACTACTACTACTACTACTACTACTACTACTACTACTACTACTACTACTACTACTACTACTAGTTTTCTTAATGTAACTGGTTTTCGTAGTGTAGTGGTTATCACGTGCGCCTCACACGCGCAAGGTCCCCGGTTCGATCCCGGGCGAAAACACAACATTTTAACGTCGAGTGGAAGGCATTCACTTCAAAGCCGAACAAAGCTCTTGAAATATCTGTTCTACTAAAAAATAGGTGAAAAGCATTAACAATAAATTTGTGGGAAGGTGGGGAAGGGATACACAGGCTGTGGATGAGTACATTATTTCCTGACCGGTTCCACCTTACCGTTTCTTCAGAGGTATATACATTAAATCCAAATGGTGGAACGCGGTCATTAAAAACAACCTCTCAACCAAAAAAAAAAAAAAAAACGTACTTATCACAGATACAAATTGACGAATAATAACGATGACAAAGCAGAACTTGATCAATTGCGGCTTCATTGTAAGAATCTTATAAGAGACAATAAGAACAACTTAGAACTTCAACATTGCAAATTCATGTAAATGAAATCCATAGGAACTCTTCAGCAACATTAGAAAAAAAAAATAATAATCTCAACAATTAGCCAGCCCTCTTGTTTTGAAAAATGGCAGACACACCGACAATGAAATCCAAATGGCTGAGAATCTAAAGGACTACTATGCATCTGTATTCACCAAAGAAAAACATTCTGATAATCTTCCTCCCTCTCAAATCCTAAACAAAAATGCATCTCTTACCACATATACTTTCCAAGAAAAGGAAAATTATAGAAGTAATAGAAAAATAAATAAAATAAACAAAGCATCAAGATTGGATAATATTTCACCTCGAATATTAAAGGAGGCTAAAAACGAGCCTGCCAAGTCTCTATCCATATTATTCAACAAATCATTAAACATTCTGCGAGTCCCTGACGAATGGAAACTAGGTAACGTTACACATATCGTTAAAAGGTGATAAATCCTTACTTAGTAATTACCGTCCCGTAAGCCTCATATCTGTAGTACGTACGCTTATGAAATTAATGATAATAACGAAATCAATAAAATAGCGAAATTCCTCGAAAATAATATCATTGAGGATTCTCAACTTAAATTTTGAAATAAACCATCATGTTTAATGAATTTACTGAATTTTATCCACGACGTGTATGAGATGTATGATAATACCTGAGCAGTAGATATAGTGTATTTTGATTTCCAAAAAGCATTTGATAAAGTTCTTCATAAACGTCTGCTACATAAAGTCAAAGCTCACGGCATATCAGGTGACCTCGCTGCGTGAATAGAGCACGCGCTGCCAGACCGGAAGCAGCATGTAGTAGTTTTGTTCCAGCGGGAGCAAGATTTGGCTGCGGTCAGTGCAAAAGTATGATTTCCATTGTGTGTGTGTGTGTGTGTGTGTGTGTGTGTGTGTGTGTGTGTGTGTGGGTGTGGGTGTGCTCTAATTAACGGTAATTCCATTGAATCAATGTAAATAGCGGTCTTCCTCAAGGGTCAGTCTTAAGACCAATCCTTTTCATAATATATATCAATTACAAAGACGAAGGTATCTTAAGTTAATTGTCAAAATTCGCAGATGACACTAAGCTTGCTACTAAGGCTGACTCACCAACTCAACGTCAAATTTTGCAAGAAGACATAGACACTCATTAAATGGTCTGATAAATGGCTAATTAATAAAACTTTGATAAATGCCATGTACTACATATTGAAAATAGTAATTTACATGATAATTACAAAATGGGTAACACCTCCCCTCAAATGTGTGGATGCTGAAAAAGATCTGGGAACTTTTGTGTTGACAGATCTTAAACAAAATAAACATTACACTGAAGTTGTCAAAATTTCCAATAAATTTTTAGGTTTCATGGGATGATCTTTCACCTTTAAATCAGAGAAAAAAAAATGGACTTTGTATGACTCACTCATTCGTCCACATCTTGAACATAACGTAGAGTTTTGGTCACCCTATTATCCTTATTATAAAAAGGATATCGAAAAATTAGAAAATAATACAACATAGAGTAAGAAATATTATCTCAAGACTTTGCAAGAAACCCTACGAGGAACATCTTAAAAAAATAAATGTATTCTTCCTATTTAAACATTGATTGAGAGATCTTATACTGCTCTTCAAAATATTTAAGGGATACACAAATATGAAACCTAAACTCTACCTAACACTTTGTCAATCTAATGTTACAAGAAACAATGATTGTAAAGTGATAGGTAAGCAATTCAAATCAAATGAGGCCAAACATTTTTCCTTCAACAGTCATAAATATTTGGAATTGTCTTCCACTAAGCGTCGTTAACTAAAGTACTCTTGATTCATTCTAAACTCGTTTTCATAAGTATCTGGAAACTAATCCCTGGTTGCCATTGTTCATGTATGATTTTTTTTTTTGCGAATTGCGTGGAGGGGTTGGCTGGCATTGCCGTCAGACTGGTAATATATATACTTGTGCGCGGGTAAACGGGGAATCGAGTCCGTCATTTACCTGCTCGGTTTGGCGGTGGTAGTTGACTCCTTTCCAACACATTTACTTGTAGCGATTGTGATACTTTAATCTTTGGCCAATCCCCATCAAAATTTTTATTAAATTTTCCATGTTGGATGGTTTTTCCTTTTATTTTTTTGCCAGCCTCTGCTGGAGGGAGTGGTGGGTAGGGAGGAACCTTTGCGTTTGCTATCCTTTTTTTATTACGTTTGATAGATAGAGTAGTCCACAAACAGCCAAAGTAAAAGCCTGTAGGCGTACTATTTGTTCTTCGTTTATATTCTTTTGTATTCCTCTTCCTGTTCTTCCTCCTTCTCTTTCTTTTCCTCCTCTTCTTTCTCGTCCTCCTTTACCTGCTCATTTTCCTCCTCTTCGTCCTCACCATAGTCTCCTTCCTTCTAGTTGTTGTCTTCGTCGTAAGCCAAATCCTCTTCCTCCTTCTGTTATCACCTTACTTACTAGAGAGAGAGAGAGAGAGAGAGAGAGAGAGAGAGAGAGAGAGAGAGAGAGAGAGAGAGATGTACAAACAAACGTAATTGGTTGGAAAGGGTAAATCGAGGGGTGCTAAAGTGTTCAGGACACGTGAAAAGAAAGCACGCGTGGAGAGTGACCAACAATTCAAGGGTTTGCTGTGGATGGCGGAGGACTGGAGGACTGGAAAACTGGGGGACTGGGGGACTGGGTGAACCGGGACACTGGAGAACTGGGAGACTGACCTGCAATAGAAAATCGAGACATGCTAGCTGGTCGCGTTAAGGTCTCGTTGCATCACAAATTTAAACATTCCGGAAGGGGAGGAGAGACATGCATGGATCAGGTCAGGCATTGAGTTTAAAGGGGGTGAGATGCGACGAGGATGCCACCACCTGATAGTTTATGACGCCATCGTGGTAGCCTCTGTGCTTGACATCCGCTGAAGTTTGCCTGTGGAGGGTGAAAAGTGGTGATTTTTTGGAGAGCAGAAACAAAAAAGCCTAGTTTTCGTGCCGAGTTTCTGTTTCTTGTATTTTTTTTTTAAGATTTATTAACGGCTGTTTTTGGATTATTTTTTTCTTTCAGGGGAAGAGTTTCACAGGGATAGGTAATTAAATTCTAAAGGTATTTCGATATGTAATCCAGACTTCTCGTATGTAATTCAACTATTTTTCTTTTTTAGCTTATTTAGTTATATCATTTATATAGTATACACACACACACACACACACACACACACACACACACACACACACACACACACACACACACACACACACACACACACACACACACTCAGTAAACAAACCACCTGAAATAACCAGTGGCAAAATATTTCCACGCGTTATTACTATATACATTCCTTTCCTCCATTCCAGTTTACCTTCTGATTCTCCTTTTCGCCTCTTCCTTTCTCCTTTCTTCTCTCCTTGTTCTTTTCTTACTCGTGCAGTGGTTCCTCCTTTCTGTCCTCATCGCGCTGCTCGCCCCGGACAAAGCCTTTCCTTCCGCCTCTTTGGTCAGAAGGCGAAAAGTGAGAGTCGGGGCGGTGTCGGTGGTCAGCAGCTCTCCGTCACGCCACCAAACCCGCCGCTCCAAGTGCTGTAGTTCCTCCCTCCCCCATCTGCCCCTATTTTCTGGCTTCTTTTACACACTGGCGTAAAGCACCCGAGTGAAAGGATTGAGAGCAGCGCAACATTTCCGAATCACACCTCCAGTACCTCGCCAGATGCACATTTGGCAGTTTTACTCCCAGTTTTCAGTGGTGCGAATCCGAAGCAGGCCGGTGAAAGTGGTTTACGGGGGAGGGAATAAGTAGCAGTAAGTCAGTAAGTGGTGCTCTCTCCTT
>NC_059295.1:29805727-29828227 GCF_017591435.1 Portunus trituberculatus | reverse complement strand
TCACTCATTATAAGATCAAAGTAATTTTATATTTTCCACCTTTAGCTGACAACGACTTGGTGAATAAGAGTAGCCAGCCATGGACGCAAATGTGTCTTTAGCTATCCATCACTGTGTCGTCTCCTTATAATTGCATTACTTCTCAAACAGCTTCCCCATCCACCTCTCTTTTGCATACTTCCATTTTTTCTTACTTTTCCTCTTTCCTTTTCTTTTTCACATTATCTTTTCCTTATTACGTCCTTTCCTTCGTTTTGTTTTGTTTTTTTCACATCTTTCTTCCCTTACATTCCTTTCTCCTCCTTTTACTTCATACTGTACCCCTTAGACTTCCTTGAAATAACATCCCTCGTCTTCCACCATCTTTAAAGCCGTTTTTACCGTTCTCTTCTCAGTATTCTTTTCCTCTCTTTCATCTTTTCTCCTCTGCAAATCTCTCTTTTATTCGCTTCACTTCCAGCTTCACTGCCTCTTCTTGCTCAGCATCTTTATACGTTTTCTCCTTCCTTTCAAAATCCATCGCTTCTTCCCATCTACTTCTTCCACCTCCTTCGCTATCGGCAACCACGCATCATTTCTCTCTATTTTCCCTCCTGATGCTTCCAAACTTTCTCCCTTCCTTAATTTCAAAATTATATTCCCTCTCAGGCGCTGTTTCTCATCTTCCCTCCACTTCCTCCTTAACTATCTTCCACTACTCAGCATCTTTCTTTTATTTTCCCTCCTGCTTCTAAAATCACTCCCTTCCTCCCTCTCCTAACGCTATTACCCTTCATCTGTTCCTATCCCGCTCTTCTTTCCATTTTATCTTTTCCCTCAACATTTTCTCACAGTTTCCCTCTTATTTCTAGAATCTCTTCCTTTCTTGATCCACCACCTCCTCCACTACAATGTCATCCTGAGAATCCTTTCCCTCTCCCATCCCAGCATCCTTTGAAATCACTTCCTTTGTTTTTCCTTTAGATGCCACCCTTTTCACCATTCATCTTTCCCACCTGCCCCTCTCCCTTTCACGCTCTCCTCCTCAACATTCTTCCCTCGTTTCCTTTTCCCTTCTGTAAAAGCACTCCTTTAAATACATTATTGTTCATAACAAGAGAAGAATATTAACGGTGCATATATAGGTAGACAAGTAGCAGTAGGCCAGTTTCAACATAAAAAGAAAGCTGAATTAGACTTACTCGAGTGACTGCTTCCTATCCCAATGCTATTCTGTCTCCCAAGTCTCTCAAACCTTCCGTCTCCTTCTTGTCCCTTCATTGTCTCCCCAGCACGCCCACATTCCTCCACTGTGCCACTGACAGACCTCCGTGCTCCCCACAGTGCACCACAATGGCTGCCTGATTACAGTCACGTGCATAAAAGTGTTCTCAATAGATCTAATTATCACAGTGTCTCCTGAAAAGAAATGGAATGATGTCTGACATTTTCTTCACTGCTCATTGATGTTTTTTTGTCTTTTATGGCTATGCAGTTTTGCAGTTTTTTTTTTTTTTGTTATTCAAACATAATTAATGGAAAAAAGGTTCATTGTCATAGTTTTATTTTATTGAGTTAGCTTTTTTTTCTTTTCATTTGATTGTGTTTTTCGTGAATCGTTGTGGTGTCGCCTTGAGGGACGTTTATTTTTCCTTTCATAGTTCTTCCATTGTATAACATCTTACATTTTAGGGTTTTTTTTTCATCCTTGTCGGATTATATAATGGGAAATGGATATAATTGTCTTCTCTTATTGGCACCTTGACATCAGAAATGGTAGCTTTATTATACACCACCACCACCATTATTGTTATTATTATTTTTTTTTATTTTTTTTGATAATAATAATAATAATAATAATAATAATAATAATAATGTGTGTGTGTGTGTGTGTGTTTGTTGTAAAGCTTTGATATGTTGTAATGAGCGGAGTATTTTGGTGGAAAACACATGACAAAGTAGCAAATCTTTATTTTCGACAGTAAATCTTCTTCATACGTAATAGGAATAAAGAATTGCTGGTCGATTATTATCATTATTAGTCATTATTATTATTATTGTTATTATTATTATTATTATTATTATTATTATTATTATTATTATTATTATTATCATTATTATTGTAATTATTGTTATTGTTGTTTTTGTTGCCGCCACCATCACTACTGATAACATTATGCTCACTCCCAATACAGACGTTAATCCCTATTCTCAGTCTCAATCCTTTTTGCTTGTAAGCTCTGGAACTACCTGCTTGCTTATATATGTCCTCTTATCCACCACTCAAAGTCTTACAATAAAAAAGTTGAAAAAAAAAATACTTTGAGCTTTTGTTTCGTTCCAGTTATGTTTTACTCTTGCGGATTTCTTCTTACGTAAAAAAAAAAAAACATAGAATATATGCAAAGGAGAATTTAGCAAGACATGTGAGAAAGTGAAACAACGCGTTTTTAAATTTTACATTGCTACTTCAAATATTTAAACTACCATCACTGATTTTGTTGTCTGTTTAAAAAGTGTGTATCGCTGTCACTATTTGTTGGTCTTTATGTAATGTTTATTGATTGATGGAAGACCAAAAAGAGAAGAGGGTTGGGGAGGGGCAAGTGCCATAACATCATGGTCACATAGAGCCCTAAGTGAATTCTCTAGTGACAGGCAAGGCAAGTGGCCGGCCATTCTTCAAGCCCTGCTACCATGTCAAGGTGACTCTCCACAGCAACGACGTCATGTATGAATGAGGTGAAGGGTCGCTGGCAGTCTTTTGTGTAAGCTGCAGGATTTTATTGATCTCTCATTGGCAGAAAGAGAGAGAGAGAGAGAGAGAGAGAGAGAGAGAGAGAGAGAGAGAGAGAGAGAGAGAGAGAGAGAGAGAGAATCTAATAATGATATACGAGAGAAGAATTGTTAGTAAAAGGTGAAATACAAAAACATCTTAGCGATAATGAAGTCATACTGAAGTGGGTTAATTTAATCACAATATTTCCCTCCGTTATTTTGAGTATTGACAAGACTGCAATAACATTCGCTGGCTCTCTGACGCAAGCAGCTGTGTGTCCTATGTAAAAATATCTAGCATTTTTTTATTTCTTAACTCCGTCAATAGTCGATAAATACTGAAACTGATGTCAAGGTCAGTTAGGTTTGTGTGTGTGTGTGTGTGTGTGTGTGTGTGTGTGTGTGTGTGTGTGTGTGTGTGTGTGTGTGTGTGTGTGTGTGTGTGTGTGTTGTAAAGCTTAGATATGTTGTAATGAGCGGAGTGCTTTGGTGGAAAACGCATGACAAAGCAACAAATCTTTATTTTTGACAGTAAATCTTCCTCATACGTAAGAGGAATAAAGACTTCCTGGTTCATTCTGTATTTTTTCCCATCGAAATCTACTTTTGTATTAATGAGTGTTTGAAGGAAGGTCAAGAGCTCACGAATAGGTCCATTTTACGATTAGAGTTCAAAACGCTTAGTCTTCATATTCAGAAAACTGCGTTCTTTAGATAACCACTGACTTAAAAGTACAAAGATGATTTTAGATGTTATCATGATTGTTTCTCTCAATTTTACAAGACATTTTCAATTAAAAATCCCATGGAATCACGAGTGCTCTCCTTAAAACACCAACATTCACTAGATCTTGTTAAAAGTAATGAAGATTAAACTGATTATTTGGAGAATACGGTTCTGATATTAATCGTCTGTTAATGTAGTTATCCTGTATTGGTGGTGATAATGGTTGTGGTGACTGTAGGAGGTTCGCTCTGTGGGAGAGACTAAGGAAGGTATAACGTACACATTTTCTTCCTGCCACTACCAATAATAGCTTTGTCGCATATCCTTTTTGTGTTTCGGCTTCGATAAATCACTAAAGAACGGGAGCGAGAGAGAGAGAGAGAGAGAGAGAGAGAGAGAGAGAGAGAGAGAGAGAGAGAGAGTCAATGTAGTGAATATTTCATGTTTGGTAACTGGAATCTATATTCTATGCACTTTTATTTTGCATTATTTTGGTAAGTTACCTACAGAATGTTGGTGCAGCTACCTACTTTCTCCATCGTATTACTAACATTAATATTCATGTCGTGAAATATTTAAGTTTTTTTCATATATTTTAGTTTCTGTAAACTCTAAAACTTCTTTTATATTTAATATTATTTTGACAAATTCATTCCAAGATACTTTTCTTGATTTATAGATATTCCTATCGACTGTGTATTGACTGCATCTTTTGGGCTTATTTTATTTTTTAATTTGTTATTTTCCCTTTCTGTCAGAATTTCTGTTACGTAAGAATATGAACAGTTATGGTCAGAGATATGATAACTTTCAACACCCGCGTTGTTCCTCGAAATGAATTCCAATCTTCCTGACCACTACCACTCTCATCATAACTACACTGTTAGTTGATCACAGAACGTAAGATAAGAAGATAAAAATAATAGGTACTGTGCAAATGGGTGTTATATTTTCTTCCCAACCATATCTAACTCTTTCTTTCAAGAGAATATACGTAGAAAATACCAGTTCTCTGACTCCCTTGAATGTTTCCTTGTATATATTTAGTTTCGGAATATTGGCTTTGTTTTCATCCCGGTACGAGTTGCTTCACGTCCCTACTCGCGACACAAAAGCAGGAGGAACAAACAAATTCACGCTGGAATGAAATAGTATAAAGAAAAATTTATCCAGCTTTGTGGATATCACAGGTGACAACCATTATCCAAGACTGCTCATTTGTGCAGTGGGGATGTATCTGTAAAGTCTGGCGGTTTTCCATTAAAGCTGTACTATTTCACTTTGCTACTCTATTGGATGTCATGTGTTGCTTGTAATGCGATGTGAAGCAACGTGTTAGACTCTAAGAGATTGCTAAACGTAAAGGAACTGTTATCGTTTCACTGTAATCATAATGAAGCTTGAGATGGAACCGACAACACAAAACTCGCCACTGTCAATTTTCTACATAAGAAATAGGAAAATTTATCAAGTTTCTGGATCTGCTAAAATCATTCAGTAAAAATAAAACTACAGTATTATAATGGTTTAGTTTTGTGTGTTGATAAATTACATGAAAAGTAAAGAAATTCCAAGAAATGCTGACTCGCCAAAAATAACGTGTATAAATGGTAACGGTATCTATAGAAGGATAACATGATACTTCGATGCGTTAACTAATAGAAATTCTGTTAACAAGAATGCGGAAGAACACGCAGTCTTTTTGCTATTCTAATCAGCCAGTTCTACGAGGATTCTTTATTAATGCCATTTTTTTTTTTTTGGCTGAATTTGCTTTAAGTTTTCACCTCAGTCAGCTCATTACCTACTGGATAGAAAACAAAAGTGTTCATTTATCGAAACTATACGTAAAAAATATATGAACTACACACACACACACACACACACACACACACACACACACACACACACACACACACACACACACACACACACACACAGAGAGAGAGAGAGAGAGAGAGAGAGAGAGAGAGAGAGAGAGAGAGAGAGAGAGAGAGAGAGAGAGAGAAACACGAAATAAGACGAGACGGGACGAAACCAGCCGAAAAGAAATTGCTACTTAAATATTTATCTGTGCACACGTTTGGTGTTTCTCAGATCTTTTTAATTCTTAAGGGCAAGCTTATCTTAAATTCTTCTTCAATTAATAGAAAAGAGTTTCATGAATACTTTGTGTATCAGCATTTTTTCCCTTTCATGTTGATTTATCCATGTTTTTTAATTTTTTTATTTAAGGGATTAGCCAGCAGTGCACCCTGTTAATGTAATCTAAAGACTACTATACCATCTTCGGAGTCCCCCATTGACTATGTTTCTCTTTAGATTCTTTAAGTACCGGCACTGAGGTAGCAGAAAAATAAAGCGTCAAAAAAAAGGACTACTGAGATAGGCCTTCTTTATCCCTTTTTGTTTTTTTACCTTGGCCGGTGTTCCCTCAGTTCAGTCATATTTAATCAATCATACACAGTTACCTTCTATCATTAGTCACAGTGCAGATATGAGCCGCAGTACTTATATTCTGACATATTTAGTTCCATTCAGAATCAGCGAAAGAAAGTTCGCACAGAAATCTGCGTCAGTGCTTTATATAATTCAACAGATAAAGTTTATATCGCATTCTTTTTACGTGCATCGTGCCCAGAATTTTTATTTCAGATCTGGACCTTTGCTTCATGTTAGGCCTTGCATCAGGCATATTAGGTTTTGTGGAATCTCTCTCTCTCTCTCTCTCTCTCTCTCTCTCTCTCTCTCTCTCTCTCTCTCTCTTTATTTTTATTTAAATTAATATACAAAGGCTTATCTCCCTCCCTTCCTCCCTCCCTCCCTCCTCTCTCTCTCTCTCTCTCTCTCTCTCTCTCTCTCTCTCTCTCTCTCTCTCTCTCTCTCTCTCTCTCTCTCTCTCTCTCTCTCTCTCTCCTCTCTCTCTCTCTCTCTCTCTCTCTCTCTCTCTCTCTCTCTCTCTCTCTCTCTCTCTCTCTCTCTCTCTCTCTCTCTCTCTCTCTCTCTCTCTCTCTCTCTCTCTCTCTCTCTCTCTCTCTCTCTCTCTCTCTATTCCTTGATAAGGGAAAACACTCATTTGACACTTGACAAGTTTCTTCCCTTCCCGAAAGTTACTCCTAATTTTTCTCTTTGTCCAAATGTATATCGAACGCACAGTGCAACGCCAGACTTCATGATTGGTGGTGCTGGGGTTGTTCCTCCCCCGCGCTGGTCTGATTGAATTTAATGGTTATGCGGATCGGTTTTATATCGCCTTTTTTATATTTTTTATTTCCAACAAAGAAAAATAAGGCAGTAAAATTCTCGGTTTTCTACTACTCAGATAAATGTAACTGTTACAGGTAGTTTATTCTTACTTTCAACAATTACTTTTGAAAGAAGCTAATTTTTGCATTGGAAGAAAAAAATGTAAATGTGTGTAATGTCATGGAGTTGCTTACTTTCAAATGCTTCATGCTGTAGGAGTTAGATATTTATAGAAGAAAGAATATTTACTTGTATATTTGCCTTTGTTTTTTTTCAATCGATACAATGTATAAAACAAATGGTTATATAATCTGCAAGAAATCAGAATGGCAACACTTGGCAGTCCCTGTGGTGAAGTTAAAGTGATCTCTGTTTTTTCATCACCGCATAAATGGGCTTCTGAATCAATATACTATACCTTTTATTTTTACTTTGCTTCTCTGGAAATACAAATAAATAAAAAAAAATCGTATGAGATGAGAACAATACATCAGAATCTAAATACACCATTAGAGAAAGAACGCGGTGAAAGTGATTTGTAGTACTCTTTCCGAAACATCTACGAGCTCGTCTGGTCTTGCTCTCTAAAAAGAAGAAAAAAATATGATAACGGAGATTATATCACGCATAGCAAAGCACGCCACGCAGTCACGCAGTCTCATTGTTGCGCTGAGTGGTCAAAGTTTGTCCGCAATAATTTTGACGCACGAGTAAAACAACGTTTGAGTTTTACGTTTCGTTCCTCAAGTCATTCATTTAAATTTTACTCATACTGATGATTTTTTCTTCATACGTACATGAGATATTCACCTGTTTTTCAGTCTTTCTCTCTCATTGCAATGAGTCTGAAGTTATAAACCTTGGTACTCTTTTTTCCTTGCACTATCTTTTAATATATTTGACCCATTCGTTCATTTATATTAAAAAAAACATGAGAAAAGTATTTTAACCAACACTATCTTGCTCTCTCTCTCTCTCTCTCTCTCTCTCTCTCTCTCTCTCTCTCTCTCTCTCTCTCTCTCTCTCTCTCTCTCTCTCTGTGTGTGTGTGTGTGTGTGTTCACGATGAGTTCTTGAAGCTATCAGAGAGTTAGGCAGTACCCCTGTGAGATCATTTTGACACCTGACTCATTCGTTCATTTTTATTCCAAAATCCCGCGGCAATGTTTCTGCCTCCTGTCTACCTTCATCCTCCTCTGGCGTGGTGTTGAAGCGACACTATTGTCAACTTCCGAGCCTTTGAAAGCACAAAAATATATACTATGAAAACATAACTCAATTGAGGACATGTGCTGGTTCCCGGCGGGCTTTTGGGAAATGTATGTTTTTGTAGGTAATATAACGTTGACATTTCATTTCTTTTCGTTTTACGTTTTCAATTTTTAGCTATAGTAGGACCTCTCTCTCTCTCTCTCTCTCTCTCTCTCTCTCTCTCTCTCTCTCTCTCTCTCTCTCTCTCTCTCTCTCTCTCTCTCTCTATATATATATATATATATATATATATATATATATATATATATATATATATATATATATATATATATATATGAATATATATGTACGTACATTTATTCATAAAAGTGAGCTTGGAGTATTCATTTTATTCACATGGTCTGTAGTAATATTTTATTGTTGTATTGTTCTCCATTATATTTTTTTGTATTTGTTTTTCTTTTCGTTTTGATATGAAAAATTGTTTTCAATTCGTATTTCTTTCGTTTCCTTTCCTTTCCAACTGTGCTCGTCATTATTAGTTCACTCTTCACTGTAGTGTTTTATTATCGTGATTTATTTCGTCAGTAGTGTATTTTTCATTTAATTTTAATTTATTATCAATATATACATAAACATTCATTGGTTTTGAGTAATTTTATCATTCATCTGTTATTCTTTTTACTTCTTGGCTGGTAATCATGAGATTATTTTTTTTCCATGTATTTTTCCCACACATCTGCATGTTTATTTTCTTTCATTCTGCTATGCTCGGTGTCATCACTATTTTCTATTTATTTCATCATCCATCTAACCATTTATTTGTTAGTTATCTTAGTTTTTCATTTCCAATTTATTTTTTCTTGCATGTATTTTTTTTTACATCTACCAGATTCTTTCTTTCTTTTTTTATTCATCCATATATAATATTTTCCTCCATCATGGGTTGCCATCAGTGTATTTCTCTACCGTAAATTCCTTCATGTTTCCGTATCTTTATGCTTCTTTTTCTCTTTCCCCAGCAGTCGTTCTAACGGACATAGCACGTCCCTTACAAGTATTTTTATCCCTTATTTTTCTGATTTTCCTCGTTACCCCAATCAGTGTTTTCCAACTTCGTCTGTCTCTCCTCCTCCTCCTCCTCCTCCTCCTCCTCCTCCTCCTCCTCCTCGCTCTTCCCATCCCTCCTCCATGAACACAACATTTCTCTCCTACTTTTTTTTTCTCTTTTCTGTATCCTTTTCTCGTCCGTCTTTTTATCTATTTACCTCGTGAGTGAGAGAGAGAGAGAGAGAGAGAGAGAGAGAGAGAGAGAGAGAGAGAGAGAGAGAGAGAGAGAGAGAGAGAGAGAGAGAGAGAGAAATCGTGTTTCTTTATACTGTGTTTATTTTCCTGTTTACATGTCTATCAGGCTCTCTCTCTCTCTCTCTCTCTCTCTCTCTCTCTCTCTCTCTCTCTCTCTCTCTCTCTCTCTCTCTCTCTCTCTCTCTCTGCTTTCTTTCTACATACCTTTTATTCCAGTTTGAACCGTGAGGTAAAATGCAGCATCTCTCCTTTCCTTCTTGTCTTTTCTTGTTTTCCTTTTCATTCTTTTATTCTGTTTTCTCAAATCGAATTATTTCTATTCATTCATCTTTTAACTGTTTTATTGTTTTACCACAAGATTTTTCTTTGTATTGGTTGGAATGTAGATCATTTTTATTTTTTGTTATAAAATTTTCATTCAATTTTGTTTCATTTCCCTTTCATTTTCCTTAGTCTCACATTTTTCCTCCCTCTCCTTTTCTACACTTTTGTTCCGCCGCACTTTCATGATCATGAAGAAGCCGGAAAAAGACTATTTTTCCTCCATTTCCTTCCCTTAACCTCTTGTTCCTCTTCCTCTTCTTTTAGCCTTTTCTTTCTCAATCTTCCTTTCTTAGTATGTCTGTAACATTCTGCTCCTTCATATTGCTTTTATTCTTTCCAACGTGGCGTGTAGGTTGAGAGGCGGCTTTTACTGTAGTAAGCTTTCTTACTACAAATTTATATAATACGCGTCATCTCAACCTTCCGTAATCGTTTGCCTTCATCATAGTCTTGACAGCCTCTGTATTCCCCTGTGGAAATATCGACAGGTGGAGAGAAGGACTATCGCATTTTCTCACTCTATATTAAAAATACATCAAACAGGTAACATTATCCTATGCCTCCTAATACTTTTGTTTTATCTGTAATATCATCATGCTATGAACTCCTCGGTACCTTTCTTTTAATTGTCCTTACTTTTTCACAGTTCTCTTTTCATTTCAAATTTCATTTATTTTTCATAACGTCCATTGATTTTTGAAATTTGTTTTGCTCTTATTTCTTTTTTGAGTTAACTAAGAGTTAGCTCTTCCAGGAACATTGACTCTCAAACTTTATTGCTTAGTGCGCACGTAAGGCACTTCCTGGACTTCAATGGTTTACAATTCTGGTCAGTGTACATTGTAGAGGCCTACTAAAAGGTCTATTTATGAAAATTTACCAGCGTACTTTGGTGATAGTCACGGAGTACAGTTGGCAGATCACTTGTTTAATGAAAGACTAAAGAACTGTTGTGTTTTTCTCACCTGCCTGTGTCTCACATCATTTTCTCCACGGATTAGATGTCTTACTAAGGTGCAATTTCCATGGCAACGATCTTTATGAAATATTTCTGAGTATTTGTTAGCTTTTTTAAAAGAGAGAACTCTGAAGTGCTCTTTAACTTATTTATTTTCAAGGGATCAGTGTTTTAAACGCACCACCGTGGAGCAAGTATGCTGCAGTGGTTTGCGATTAATGTTCCGCCTTTCAGTAAGGAAAACTGGTAGTCAGGTTTTTTGGAACAAAGCGTACGGAAGGTCGATGAGGACGACTTACGTAAGCCTTCACAGCATCGATCAAAAGGGTGCGGAGATTACTTTTTACTACTACTACTACTACTGCTACTACTACTACTACTACTACTACTACTACTACTACTACTACCATTAGTACTGTTGCTGCTGCTGATTTACCGTTCAGTCATCTTGCTTGCTTTACTTGGCTTTTACTAGTTTTATGAAGCCTCCAATTTATTGCTTTTATCTTCTTAACTTTGCTGTCTTAACTTAGTCCCACAAAAATCTCCACTTCTTGCTGAACCTCACATGAGTCTCACAGGATGAAGACTCCGCCAGTGTTGATGATTGTGACAGTTGTTCCTCCTCCTTTTTCTCCTTCTCCTCCTCCTGCTTTGTTAGGATGATAGTTGGTGAATGAATAACGGTGCTGGTAATAATACTTGTGATGATGATGATGATGATGATTTTTTAAGCTAATGCCTATATTATTATTATTATTATTATTATTATTATTATTATTATTATTATTATTATTATTATTATTATTATTATTATTATTATTATTATTATTATCATTATTATTATCATCATCATCATCATCATCATCATTATTATTACTTTAATTCTTATTCTTGTTGTTCTTGTTGTTTTTTTTATCAACATCATCATCATCATCATTAGCAGCAGCATTTCAGTAACGGAGAGGTATCCACAATGATCCATAGTGTCTTTATTTTATTCACGTGGAGTGGATACGATTAATTTTCAGCTCAACGAGCCATGGGTGATAGATTACCCCAGCTTCCCTTTCCACGCCAGCATCACCACCACCATCATCATTACCGTTTCCCTGTCTTTCACGCCATCCACCACTGACACCGCCACTACCACCCCGACCACCACTACGCCTCTGTCATTCAAGCCCTATCACTACCACCACCACCACCACCTTTCCCTACCACTTAAGCTCAGTGCCACTTCCAGCTCCACCATTAGTTCAGCTTCTCATCGCCTGCACCACCATCACTATCGATTTTCTTAGGTACGCAATCTTGCATGATTCCTTTAGAGACATCGATCCAAACACAATATGATAAGAACGTAAGAACATAAAGAAATAATGATCTTAGGCCTTCATTTGCATGACACGTGTTACTTACCACTTAACTGACTGATTATAAAACAGCATGTGTTTAAAGGTTTGTACTTTGTTCTTAATAGCTGTTCTTTCTGGCTACAGTATCTTTGAAAATAACTTGTACCAGCCTAGTTTATTGAATTTGAATCAGAATCAGGCATCTTTTTTTTTTTCTCGTTTTACGGTGTGTATTACTTCATTGAACATTACGAAAGAATCTTCTTCTCACTTCAGTTCCCAGTGTTGGATATGCCTGTCAGTGGTACCAAAATTTTCTTTCATTGGGTTCAATCTTGGAAGATCTTTTTCACCTTTCAATGTTCAGTTGACCATGCCTGGTGAGGGATTTTTCGACTGGTTCTTTCCATCTCTTTCTCAGTCTTCCTCTTGGTGTTCATCCTCTGCTGACATCCTTTCCCAGCATCTTACAACTTTTCTACTCACATTCTTTTTCAATATTCACACACTCACAAATCACCTGTGGCTATTTGTTCAGTACCAAGCAGACACCAAACCATTCTCTGATATCTTCTTTCTTAATTCGGTCCTTCCTCATCCTTACAGCCACGGCTTTCAGTGGTTTCCTTTCTGCCACCTCAATCCTGTCCCTATCTGTTGTTGTCAGCACTCAGTTCTCCGATTCATGCACCAGATTATATATATATATATATATATATATATATATATATATATATATATATATATATATATATATATATATATATATATATTCTTCCCTACATGACCTCCATATCGGTGTTCATATTTGCCCTTTAAATAGCAGCGGGACAAGCATCACGTTTCCTTGCTTGCTTGCTCCATGTCATTACAAATGAACTACTGATGTCAAATACTTAGTTAACTAATCATTCTTCTTAACGGAGAATAGTGAAGTAATGAAATAGTATTGTAATTAAAAGAAAACTGAAATTAGAGTGGAAACGTATAGAACACTTATCATTCAAGTCATAACAGTTGAAGAGCGATATGTAAAAGTGAATAGCTCTTAAAGATAGGATATTGGCTGGAAATGCAAGATTCCTCCAACAGATAAATTCATTACTTTCTTACGTTTATCCACCCTCTCAATTTCTCGTTCCACTCAGTTAAAAGTTGATTTCATTGTGGGGGTCGTATGTCGCTGAGTTCCTTTTTCATGTTGTGTGTGTGTGTGTGTGTGTGTGTGTGTGTGTGTGTGTGTGTGTGTGTGTGTGTGTGTGTGTGTGTGTGTGCAAAGGAACTCGCCGTGTGTAATGAAGAGGGCATTTTCTTACCTGTAGCTTTCATCGGTACAATTGTCGTGTTGTCGCTCAGTTTGTGTGGATAAGTCTCTTTGCCTTGATTGATGCTTAATCTTCACTTAGGATTTTAATGTTGCCAGCGGAGGAAGCAATAGGGTTCAGAGAGAGAGAGAGAGAGAGAGAGAGAGAGAGAGAGAGAGAGAGAGAGAGAGAGAGAAAGCCTGATAAATACATGTAAACAAGAAGATAAGCAAACACAGTGTAAAGAAACAAGATTTCTCTCTCTCTCTCTCCACACACACACACACACACACACACACACACACACACACACACACACACACACACACACACACACACACACACACACACACACACACACGCACAAGGTAGATAGGTAAAAAGACGGACGAGAAAAGGATACAGAAAAGAGAAAAAAAGTAGGAGAGAAATTTTGTGTTCATGGAGGAGGGATGGGAAGAGCGAGCAGTCGGAGGAGGAGAAGGAAGAGGAAGAGGAGGTGGAGGAGAGGCAGACGAAGTTGGAAGACTGATTGAGGTAACGAGGTAACGGCGAAAACTTGTTTTGGTTATTTTTATAAAGATGGTTTTTAGAGAGTTTGTGTGAAAGTAACGAGATTATAGTTAGATACACATTAAAAGAAAACATAATTAAAAGACTACTTTAAGGAGTTTTGTGGCAATATATATTTTCTTTACATTAGAGGTGTCATTAAAAAGTGAAAAAGGATAATTTTGCAAAGAGGCCCACTGGGAGAAAATAATCCGCTAATAAGCTGAATTAAGACACCACAACAACACCATATGTCCCCGATCAGTGTTAAGATACAACGCCACCTTTCACTAATGGATACTGCTTTTGTCGTGCAAAATCCCAGAGCTGTGAAAATACTGACGAGTTGGTCATCTGCACATGCCCATCCTAAGGCTTATCATATACTCACCCTTGTAATCTGTGGGTCTATAGGTTATAATCTAAACTTTTTTTGGTAAATGCATTCAGTAGCCAAATCAATCCTTCACTTTGTTGAGGCTCTCACAGATTTACCACGAGGCCTTTACGGAAGCACTCTGCGGGCGAGCCGTCATCGTGTCCGTCCTTGTGTGCAAAATTCATCACTTTAAAAATCAAACACAGTGCAGAAAAGCTTTTCAAAATTGTTTCCACTTGGGCGTCTCTTGGCTCAGTGAATCAAGGGAAGGAAAAGGACTCAGTACGTTCTAGGAAAATCTTTTGTCAGTGTTACTGTCGTTCTGAAAATCACCAAAGCTGTAACGATGTACTTATGATCCTTGGAGAGATTACTAGGTTGTTTGTACACTGTTGTTATGACACTAGGAGGACAAAATAAAAAAGGCAAAAGAAAGATGGCGGAGAAAAAAAAAGATGACAGACAATAATAACTATAGGAATGGCGAAAAGAAGTGAAAATTGAAAGATGAAAAAAAGGAAACAATGTCTCAGTGTCTTCAAGTGGAGACAGAAAACAAAATGTCAGTATTTCAATCACCAGGTTTGTAGATCTCCATCGATTTCTATTTTTCTATATTTTCGATACTATCAGTGTGATCACTTTGCATTAAGTCAGCAACGCGAGTCTAAAATTCTGGTATTTTTTTAAGTAAAAATATGTCGTTGAGATAACCGTTTAAGTTTCCATCCTTTCAAACAACACTTATCAAATTTTCATTTTAGTTACATGCGGTTTAGAACACACTTCGTGTATTCAAGAATGTTCTACGTCACTTGAAGCTCTCGCATATTGGAAGAACGTAGTTCTTTTAATAAAATACTGGAAAGTTCGGAACACTAATCCAGACTTGGTAGTGTTTCTTGAAGCCAAAACATGCAAAGCACTTTTCCTCGCGACGCTGCGGAGGATGGGCAATGCTAACCAGTCTTCCTCCTGATGCTGAGTAATACAATCTAATATTTATCCTTCTCTCCCGGAATGGAAGCCCGTGTTTCTAATTGTTGTCTTAGGGGAATAGAACTTGGTGGGTATTTCGTAGTTTTGTACCAAGAGGGGAATACGGGAAAGACATTACTTTTCTGATTGAACAGACCGAGAGAATGGGCTGTGAGTGGCCAGCCCTTGCGCCCTCGCCTCTGGTCCCCTCAGTGACGACACTCTGTATTCATTGAAAAATATCCGCTTGGCTGACTTCAAGGGAGCGGGGAAGAGTACGTTGTTGTTGCGACGTCACCACAAGACAGCGCACCGGACCTGCACCTGACAATCAGGCTGACCACAAGCACCAACATGACGGTCTGTCTGCCAAGACGCCCATCCATCTTAAGATCTTCAGACTTCAGGTATTAAACTTTGCTAGCTCGTATTTACCGCAACCGCAGATCCTTCCACAGAAATTGCATTCGTCACTGAAGCATAATTTGATGCTGAAATAACTTTTTCATACATCAGATGACTCTTGTCCAAACTGCATGGTGCCAATTTCAAGATCATATATTTTCTGATAAATGCAGATTTTCATATTTCCATATTTAAAAAAAAGAATTTGAATCAATCTCTTAACTTTTCTTTAAAATTATCTTTTTTTTTTTTTATAAGAAAGAGAAATTTCCCACAAGAACCCTTCTTCTGGCTACTTCATCCCTTCCTGTGTATGTTGTGGTCGAACCATTTATCACTGTTATACTTGTTTTATTCTCCCGCGCAACTTCGCAATAACAGCTGTACCTTATACTTTTGTCCACTACGTACGTCTCGCTCTCCTTCCTCCCACCAAATGCCTTTCTACATTACCTGCTGCTTCAGTTATTTTTTTCCTTATCCACGCTTTACTCACTGCTGTAGCTTAGGCTTTTGTTCCCCACGCACTCCCTCTCTCCCTATGATACCTGTTGTTCTTTCCTGTCCTCCACTCTCTCCCTCACAGCCTCGACAACACTTGCACTTCTTTCCTCTCGCTCACTCACTGCTACATGGCTTTTGTTCAGCCTAACAATGCCTGCTTTTAAGAATATATTGGTCGTCCAAACACAGGCTCTTTTGGCAAGCTATTGTACCTTTTGTTGTGCTTTTTTTTTTGTATTGTACCAAGGGCTCTTAATTAGCGTTGAGGATTTTTAAAGTCTGTCCTCTCCCTCTTCCTCCTCTTCCTTTTCCTCCTCCTCCTCCTCTTCCTCTCTGTGAGGCTTATGACGAGGATTGAGAAGGGGAAAGGTTGAAGGTTTTCTATTTATTTTTCCATCTATTTTCGTCAGTCCGTTGTGTGTGGTTTTGTTAGGCGATATGCATCTATGAAAAAGAAGAATAGATAGATATACGTTGAGGTAGATTTTCCAGGCGGGATTTGGGGATATCAAATACCCTGGCGGCTAACAGAATAATGGATACCTGCGAATCCTGCACAATTGTATTCCACGTCGGAGTGATACGAAACAAAACTCCTGAAAATAGTAATTTATTGCCTCCCCCCAAAAAATGTGTTCCCTTCCCAAAGAGATCTGTGTTATTTGCGTTCCTTACTGCGCTTCTCCCTCCTTCCCTCCCTCACTGCATCCATCCATCCCTCTATCTGTCCATCCCTTCGTCATACTACAGTCCTGTCCCTCTTCAGCCCAGCCCCTATATGCATCACCCGAAATGCCTCACTGATAACTTTCTTTGTAGCGATGAAACAGATGTGCCACGTTAATTGAATCCAACCGATGCATGCGAGATAGGCTCAAGGAAGAAGTGACGCGTGTTATTCTCATTCGTTTAAATCTGTTCATGTCTATATTTTTCTTTTTGTAAATGAACGTAGATTTAAAGTCGGAAGTTTAGTTTTTCCCGTATTTTCATCTATTTGGTTTTATGCTTTCTTTCTCTCTTACATTCACTTATTTTCATGCCTATCATTTGTCTATGTAAAGAGATTATCGTCATTATGTGAAGACTAGAAATTCAGGAAAATATACTGAATACTATTGAAACTGAGTG
Source organism: Portunus trituberculatus (assembly GCF_017591435.1). Lineage (NCBI taxonomy): Eukaryota > Metazoa > Arthropoda > Malacostraca > Decapoda > Portunidae > Portunus > Portunus trituberculatus. The sequence continues at coordinate 29,811,088 of NC_059295.1, read as the reverse complement.
TGTGGAAGGTGACACGACTTCTGACTCTGATCGTACCACGCGACCCTAATCCTTATATACTACAAGGTTACGTGACATCAGGTGGAAACTTTATTCTCTCTCTCTCTCTCTCTCTCTCTCTCTCTCTCTCTCTCTCTCTCTCTCTCTCTCTCTCTCTCTCTCTCTCTCTATATATATATATATATATATATATATATATATATATATATATATATATATATATATATATATATATATATATATATATATTGAGTTTGGTGTATAATGGTAAGTGTGAATATACTGATAATAATGATTTATGGTTTGAATTTCTGTCGAATATTTTGCCATAATATTTCCGCTGTTCTCAGCCAGCTTAAGGCTATATGTATTGGTAGTGTTTATTTGGCAAGGATATATTCATTAGTGTCTCTTCCACTACCTGAGAATTTTCATACTTTAAATTTCATTTATCATGCAATGTCTCCATTTGTGTATTTTCAGTTAGCTTAGGTGTGTGCATCGATTCCAGACCTGTTCGCGTTGGTTATATATATATATATATTTTATTATTTTTCATGTTATATTTCTACATGGTTTTGCTATTTTGTGATAAAATATTAACTCCTGTACTCTCGGCTACCGAAAACCTACAGGCACGGATGTTTTCTTTTTACATTTTCTCTTTCGTTCATCATTATCATTATTTTTTTAACCGTTTTCCCTGCGCTCGCCAGGTGTCTAGCGATGTGAGTCATATATCACATTCCCAACAAGTAAATTTCAATCGGTAGTAATTAGATATTGTATTGAAGCCTCAATAAATCATACACGTACCTGACATATGGGGTTCATATTTTATATTGCATCCATTACTTTGTGTGGAGTGTCCATCACTGCGCCGGCATCGAATATTAAGCGAAGAATTAATATTGTGTCATTTTCACCGTTTTAATTTCTGTCCTTGATAAAACAGAATACTTCAAAACACTTTATTTGGCTGCTAAAAATATCACAATACCAAACACTCCAAAGTCAGGGCTGAAACCAATCTGGGAGAGTCAAATATTATGTTGTCCAGGCGAGCAAACAGGAAAAACTGACAACACAACCAAGTATTCTTAACTCAGACTTGCAGAACAGATGAACTGAGAAGCACATGTGATCCTCCTCTCCGTCTTGTTATTAAAGGGGAAGATGTGCAAAGGAAAATACTCGATGCCCATGGACGTAAAGCAGTGTACTGGAAACACTCGATTAAAGACTGAAGTGACCTCAAATGAAAAATTCATTAGTATGTCTCAGAAGGTTTGTGATATGTGAAAAGATGCAATGAATCTTTTGTAAAAATAATGTTACCTTAATACCATTTTTTTTATTTCATTTATACCATGTGGGCTTTTCACGGGAATTTATGGTCTAAAGGGGATACTTTTTGGGTACCCCCTATCTCAAAGCCCACCCGCTAGGAAACCGTTGCCCCGAGTGAGGAAACCCAACCTACATTCGGACCGTGGACAGGATTCGAACCCGTGCGCTTGGAGACCACTCGGATCCCAAAGCACGCATGGTTCCACTGTATGAAAAATATATAGGTAAATGTAAGAAGTGAATTTAATCATTTCTCATTAAAGTTCTTAACAGAGTCAAAATTTTAAAAAATAGTGATGAATGAGTGAAATGTGCAATTGTAAGAGATGATATATATGCAGTGGTGAGACATGATATGTATGGCTGCAATAGTATTTTACTTTTCTCATTTCTTATGTTCATATGAATGGCTGCGTTTGTTGAACATAATTAAATCATATAACAATATAAAACAGTAAATGAACAGTTACATAGTGCTTAATTGCTAATTATAGTCGTCTTGTTCAAGTTAGTTTCCTACTTCATCAGATGGATTTAAATTTAAGAGTAACCCATTTCGAGTCTGTCTCTAGACTCTCTTTATTACTGAAAACACAAAGTAACTCCTCTAAAGTCCAGCCATCCCGTCAGAGTTTATAAAATACATTATATGAACTCTCATATATTATTTTGTAATTAACTGCACGTGAATAGATATAAACCAAACATATTTCTAATGACCATGACATCTTTGACTAACGTGATTTCTCTTGTGTATGATTATAAAATATTTTTGAAAGTGATCCAACAAAAATAGGTGTGACGATATTGTTAAAATGATAAAGAAAATTTAGTTTATTGCTCTACTAGCTGTTCTCGTGCTATACATGATAGAGAGGTTGCCCACAACCTTCCATCTCCTGAATCTCAGGCACTTTATATTTCTGCCGGGAATCATGCCAAGTCTGCTCTTCAACTTTCCAAACACTCCTTCATCAATAGAAAATGTCAAAATCTTTCCCGCTAGAGACTTCTGGCATTTGGCCAAAAACATCTCCAATAACTTCACTTCTTCATCTTTCCCTCCTTTATTTCATCCTGATGGCACCACTGCCATCTTTTCTGTCTCTAAAGTTGAACTCTTCTCTCAAACCTGTGCTAACAACACCTTGGATGATTTTGGTCTTGTTCCTCCCTCTCCTTCTCCCTCTGACTATTTTATGCCTACAATCAAAGTTCATCGTAATAATGTTTTCCATGCCCTCGCTGGCCTAAACCCTCGTAAAGTTTATAGACCTAATTTTCTCAAAAAACTGTGCTTCCGTGCTTGCACCTTGCCTGGCCTAGCTATGAATATCGACTTATACCTTTCCTTCTTGCTTGAAGTTTGCCTACATTCAGCCTGTTTCTAAAAAGGATGACCGTTCTAGTCTCTCAAACTACCGTCCTGTAGCTTTAATATCTTGCTCGTCTAAAGTCTTTGAATCTATACTTAATAGGAAGATTCATCTTTCACTTCACAATCTTTTATCTGATCGCCAGTATGGCTTCTATCAAGGTCGCTCTACTGGCTATCTTCAGGCGTTTCTTATTGAGTCTTGGTCATCCAGTTTTAGAGATATTGGTGACACTTTTGCTTTCGCGTTATACATATCAAAAAGCTTATGTTAGAGTCTGGCACAAAGTTTTGATTTCAAAACTGCCCTCCTACGGTTTCTATCCTTCTCTCTGCAACTTTATCTCAAGCTTCCTTTCCGACCGTACTATTGCAGCTGTGGTAGACGGCCACTGTTCTTCTTCTAAATCTATTAACAGTGGTGTTCCTCAGGGCTGTGTCCTGTCATCCACTCTCTTTCTATTATTTATTAATGATCTTTTTAACCAAACTTCTTGCCCAATCCACTCTTATACTGATGGTACCACCCTTCATGTTTCCACGTCTTTTCAGAGACGCCACAGAACGCTTGACTTCTGATCTTTCTAAGATTTCTGATTGGGGCAGAGAAAACTTAGTAGTGTTCATTGCCTTCAAAACTCAATTCCTCCATTTATCAACCTTCCAGACAACTATCCCCTCTTCCTCAATGGCACTCAATTGTCTCCCTCTTCTACACTGAATATCCTTGGTCTGTCCTTTACCCATAATCTTAACTGGAAACTTCACATCTCACCTCTTTGCTGAAACAGCTTTTATGAAGTAAGGCGATCTGCGGCGTCTCCTCCTGTTTTTTTTCTTGTCCCTCCAACTGCTAACTTTGTATAAGGGCCTTATCCGTCCTTGTATGGAGTACTCTTCGCATGTTTGGAGGTGTTCCTCTGACTGTCTTGAGCCCCTTTCTCGCCGACGAAATGTTGCATCTCTTTCTATCTTTTATCGCTATTTTCATGCTAACTGCTCTATTGATGTTGCTAACTGCATGCCTCCCCTCCTCCTGCGGCCTCGCTGCACAAGGCTTTCTTCTTCCTCTCAACCCTATTCTGTCCAACTCTCAAATGCAAGAGTTAACCAATATTCTCAATCATTCATAGCTTTCTCTGGTAAACTCTGGAACTCCCTACCTGCTTCTGTATTTCCATATTCCTAAGACTTGTCTTCTTGTCAAAGGGAGGTTTCAAGACATTTTTCCCTGAATTTTGGATAACTCACGTGACCGTGAAGGGAACTGGCAACCCAGTGGGCATTTTTTTTTCATTATTTTTTGCTCTTGGGCAGTTATCCCTCCTGCATTAAAAAAGAGCAAAAATTACTTTGAGTTTCCTAAATAATATATCTAGAGTTGTGTTTCCAAAAATAATTCAGTAAGTTCCACTCATCCTGCAGACAGACATATGCAAACAGTAATACGAAACGTATCGATATTTCAGAATGTATCTAAATTGTAACCTTTTGCAGACTTCAATGATTGATTTTTAGACTTGATCACAGAAGCATCTTTTTTTGTTTGTTTTATTACGTTCATTTAAATTTAGATAGAAACATCTCGCAAATATCTGCATGTCTATGCAAGATCAATTATTAATACGAACATAACGTTTTGCAGTATTCATGGGAACAAGAGGTTAGTTACCAAGTGAATGTTGGTGGCGTGTCCACACATTAATGGATGGAGTTGATATCTAAAGTGGGATATCAGTTGCAAGTGGCCTGATATGTTTAAATTTCTAAGCCAGCTCACGAGTAGGAAAAACGATATATTTTGTCTCGCTATAGATCTCAGTGTGATGACTATATTAATATTATATGAATTATGCCAAATTTTTTCCCCTATTAGATGTCATACAACCTTGATTCTACTCAAGACTGGAGAGCAGATCTTTGCCTACCATCAAATTAATTATGAAATATTTCCTAGACATGTTATGTTATAATCACAACAAAAAAAGAGCAAAAGCCGGATTACTTTAGAGGTAATAAGAGCAATCATGATATTGTATAATATCATTTCCAGGTGAAGTGTAAAGCGAAGCATATCTTTCACGTTTTTTCTTTTATTTCCTTTTCTGGTCTGATGGAGATACAGTTACCTTTTTAAAACAGTGATGACCATTTCGAATTTATGGTTGAATTCCAAAATAAGTGATAGTGACGTCGAAATCTTTCTCAGCACAGTTCAGGCTTCTTCGCACGGTTTGATAAGTTTTATTGTGTCATTAGGAAACAAAGGAAAGACTTAATCTCGATATCATGGCCAGGCAAACAGACAGACAGATGAATGGATCTAGACTGATACTTTTATTTTTTTCATTATATTTCCCCTTCTTCCCAAAGAACCTGGCCCCAGTCAGCTCTGAAGTGGACTTCACTGATCACAGGTGTAGCGTGAGTTTCACCTCTCCTTCCCACCTGTTGATTACATTTCCACAAACTGTAATTTTTTTCTTGACATTTCTTTCTATTTTCTCTTTTACCGCTTTCTATTGTGTTTCGTTTATTTTTGCTATGCTGCACCTCTTTCACTATTTGTTCTGTGTTTCTTGTCGCAGCTTCTGTTTGTTTTCCATCTCTTTTTTATCTTTCTTCTTTACTCCACA
>NC_059295.1:29773227-29800727 GCF_017591435.1 Portunus trituberculatus | reverse complement strand
GAGGAGGTATAATGCTGATTTTCCTTGGAATGACTACTGCTTCCGTTTCAGAAACTCATCTCTTAGTGAAAGCACATGAGGGTGGTGATAGTGCCTGGCATGGAGGCGTACATTCCTCACTCTTTCTCTCAATCTAAACTTTCCAAACCTTCGTTTAACACAGCCTGTTCTTGCGCTATACATGATTGAGAAGTTTCCCACAAAAGGTACGTGAAACTTCCATCACCTGAATCTCATGCGCTTCATATTTCAGCCCAAAAACATGCCAAATCTGTTCTTCAACATGCCAGACACTCCTTTATCGATAAGAAATGTCAAAATCTTTCGAATTCTAACTACCCTCGAGACATCTCCAATAACTTACTTCTTCATCTTTCCCAGCTTTCTTTCATCTTGGTGGTACCACTGTCATCACATATGTCTTTAAAGCTGAACTCTTCTCTTAAACTTATGCTAATTGCTCTACTTTGGATGATTTTAGGCTTGTTCTTCCGTCACCTCCACAGTCTATTTCATACCTTCGATTAAAATTCTTCCTAATGATGTTTTCTATGCCCTCGGTGGCCTAAACACACGGAAAGCTTATGGACCTGATGAGGTCCCTCGTATTGTTCTCAAAACTGTGCCTGGCCAAACTATGGCTTACGTCAAGGTGATTTCTGGCTTTCCTTACAGTCTTGCTCATCCTTATTTGGATTTTGGTGAAACTTTTGTCGTTGTCTTAGACATATCAAGCGTTTGATAAAGTCTGGGAAAAAGCTTTGATCTTCAAACTACCCTCATACAATATCTATTCATCCCTCTGGAACTTCATCTCAAGTTCTCTTTTCGACAGTTCTACATACGAGTGTTACTGCTGTGGTAGACGGACACTGTACTTCTCTTAGATATATTAATAGTTGTGTTCCTCAGGGTTCTGTCCTGTTACCTACTCTCTTCCTGTTATTCATCACTACTCTTGTAACACAAACTTCCTACCCTATTTATTTCTACGCTGATCTAATTACCCTACACCTTTCCACGTCTTTTCAGAGACGATCATCCCTTTAGGAAGTAAACATATCACGCTGGGATGCCACAAAACGCCTCACTTTGATCACTTTAAGATTTCTGATTTGGGCAGCGAAAAGTTTGTAGTGTTCAGTGCTCAAAAATTCAATTCCTCCATCTATCAACTTGACACAACCTTCCAGACAACTATTCCCTCTTCTTCAATGATACTCAACTCTCCCCCTCTTTTACATTTAACATCCTTGGTCTTTCTTTTACTTATAATCTACGTAAACTGGAAACTTTTTTACTCTTTTTTGCCCTTGACCGACTTTCCCCTCTTACATAAACACACACACACACACACACACACACACACACACACACACACACACACACACACACACACACACACACTGCGTAGTGTAGTGGTTAGCATACTCGACTGACAATCGAGAGGGCCTGGGTTCGAGTCCCGGGAAGCGGCGAGGCAAATGGCCAAGCCTCTTAATGTGTAGCCCCTGTTCATTTTGCAGTAAATAGGTACGGGATGTAACTCGAGTGGTTGTGGCCTCGCTTTCCCGGTGTGTGGAGTGTGTTGTTGTCTCAGTCCTACCCGAAAATCGGTCAGTACGAGCTCTGAGCTCTTTCCGTAGGGTAAAAGCTGGCAAACCAGTAGACGACCGTGGTGAATAACACACACAGGCTTACTTTCATGTGAGCAACATTTTTCTCCCGAGATCTTCGCAATACCGACTTTTGCTTACTCCATCACTGTCCTTTGGGGTGGCGAGTGGGTTAGTGGGTTGGTAGGGGAGAGGAGGGTGTGCAGAGTAGCGGCTGCTTTTCTCTGTGGAACACACAAAGCCACCCCGCCGAGTGCCGGTGATTTACGGAGACGAAAACATATGCTGGCCGTATCACCGGAGTAAAGCAAGGTTCATTATGCTGGTGATGGATGTGTAAAGTTGCTGCCTAATGCTAGACGTGCAGTGAGCTGTAGTGACGTGCTGCTCCTGACGACCTCTTGTGTAATGTGATGAAATGATTATCTCCCTTGTAGGATTCGAAAGTCGTAGCAGGATATCTGTTTTTCGAGGGACTTTTCAACTGAGTTTGCAGTTTACAACTTACCCTTGACATTTCCTGTATGTTCTTTATCTATCCAACATTTTACTACCTCTAATGTACTCCAGATTCACCATTATCACCAGAAGTAACTAACTTTAGGAATATGTGTTTTTTTCTCTTTTTTTAATGATCTTCAATATCTACAACAGTCCATCACCGACCAGGAAAAGGTAAAGGATTCCACGCTTACGCTCAAGTGACATCAGAACATCCATTCCCGTCAGGTATCTTTCTTGCTAGACAGACGACGCGCCTCTCGATGGCTGACGCTTGTGAAACTCGCGATAAGGAGAGAAATTCGTCACCCGCTCGAATATTTTGCCCCTCGTCTTTTGTGAAGTGTGTCAGAGTCAGCGATTGGAAGCCAGACAGAGAGAGCGAGCAGGAGCCAATCACTTTAATGACGTGTATGCTTCTCTGTCACTGATTGGTGCGTCAGCTTTTGTGTGCACGCCCTTAACCAATAAAAGTAACAAACTGCGCGTGATTATTTTGATCATCGGTGATTTCATTTAATTTTTGTATACCGTGTCTTTTATGTTTAGGCTGTGTCTGTTTGATGCAAGTATATTACCATATGATGTGGCGTATCCTTATTTGACTTATTCTCTGTCTTTTCTTTGTCATTTGTCGTTTAGGAATTAGTAAATTTCCTTTTGTCTTTGCGTTTAGGTATGTAGTCTGATGGAATCCTGGAATGAAGCAACGGGAAACAGATAATGATTGAAATACCATATTAATCCTCACATATTAACATTTATGGATTAAAAAGCAATTCAGCACTTTACTCATTGTCAGTCAATTATGTTATTTATGTTTCTGCGCACGCAAGTGTTGATGGCAGATTGTACTACTGCCTCTGTTGGCTTCTGTGCCTTGTATTCTTCATTCACATTTGTCTGTCCTTTCCAGTTATAATTCAGCATCGTTTGGAGAGTATTTTCTGATCCTGTTTATTGTACTGTATCTCTCGGACGTTTAATATTAACTACTTTTTTTGATATGATGGGCAACAAAAGGGTAGAAAGAAAAGGCCTACTGAAGCCATTAGCCCCTAAATAGACGCAAAACGACTTCAAAATTAGAGAAGTATCTTTGAATTCTAAAGTGTCATGGTTGTGTGAATGCAGTTTCATATTCTTTTATCAATCTATCTGTATCTGTTCATTCATCTATCTTTTTATCTATTTGCCTGATGGGGCTTGTCGGTGTCCGGTGTTACATGAAGAATTCTAGGTGATGATGCTCAGTGTGGTGTACTGTATGTTATGTTTAGTTAAGGCGTGATTCAGTTTTAAACGCTCCTTTCACAGGTTTTTTTTTAAGGATTTTATCTATGTTGGACCTATCAGCTTGGCTATTTGTATTCCACCTCCCTGTCAGGTTGATTGGTGCAAGTGAAGTATAGAGTTAATGTAATTTTGAAACTTGATATATTAGAATGATTTTACTGTGGTCTTGGTCTTGTTGTGATTTGAATACATTGGAAATATTTATATGTTTTTCGAAGTAATGTTTTACGCTGTTGTAGAATATAAGAATGCTGGCTCAAAAGTGAAGAGAGATTTCCTGTGTGTGTGTGTGTGTGTGTGTGTGTGTGTGTGTGTGTGTGTGTGTGTGTGTGTGTGTGTGTGTGTGTGTGTGTGTGTGTGTGTGTGTGTGTGTGTGTGTATAGGTGTTAGTGATATATTTTCTATTGACAAACTGATAACTACCACTATCAACATCACCACTACTACCACCACCACCACCACCACCACTATTATATTCACTAACAGGATTCCTTTTCTCCTCCAGGTCGTCTTGAGGTCAGCTCGCGCCGTGCTTTTCACCGTCTGCAAAAACACGTATGTATGTCAATATTATTTTTCTTCCATCTGTGACCGACTTTTGGAAACGTTGTGTTCGTCTTTTTTCTTCACTTCCCTGCTGTGTCCGCCTTGTTTTTGATTGACACACACGCGGTCTTCGATGCAAGATTCTCATCTTTCTTTCCGTTCGACTCTTATCCTCACAGTGGGACATTTGGAGACGAAAAGCTTGTTCTTGTCCATCTCCTCCTTTTACTCGTGCACACAAAAAGAAAAAAATAATCTTGTCTTTGTTTTTTTCGTTCCTTGTACAGGAAAAAAAAAATATAAGCTTGACTGTCGTATATCTGATTGAATTAGTAATATAATTATATAGGTCAGCATCACATGGCAAGGTCCCTATTGATTCCCTAAACTATTGTCTGCTCTCTTGTTTCTCGTGCAATGAATTGCATATCTTTCATCTAAACTGGTTATATTATTAAGGATGACACCATTTGCGTAAATGATGTTGTTTAGTTTTACTATGTAACCTACTTTTGTAAGGTTCATGTGGTTGTGATTGTTATTCAGTCTCTATTTGTTATAGTTGTTGGTGGTGCTGTCATTCGTGGTGATGGTAGTGCTGCATGGTCTAGGTTAAAGCTGAATTGAATAATAGTTGTTGTTGTTAAATTCCTGTTCTGAAAACTTCTACAGCACTTTTACGGTTTTGTTTTTCAGTAAAATACACCGGAAAAAATATTTTTCTTTCCTTCCTGATGGGGGGGAGTAAAACATTTTTTCTCTGAATTTCTTTGCCTTTGAAATCTTTTGACTTTCTGTTGCTTTCATTTTCCTCCTGAGTCTTGCCGGTGCTCGCTGCATTGCTCGTGTTGCACTGACCGTGGATGCGCCACGCTGTATATTCCTTTGCCAATTAACTTGCCAGCCTCTCGTCTGGAGAAGCCAAGCGCGAAAAGCTAAACATAGAAGTTAATTGTCATCAGTATGATGGTTATATTGAGAGAAACAAAATGATAGATAACAAAAAACTATAAAATGTTTAAACTGATAATAATTATTGATTATGAATGATAAAATATCAATAAGTGATGCAAAATTATAAGAAAAACTCTGTTGCTTGTTTTAGTATGATCTCATTTATTGCAAATAGTGGACACAAAACAATTTGCAAGACTTAATTTTTCTTTACCATAATTTTGTGAAAGAAAAATAAACTTCGATTGAATTTATTGATAGTCTCCATTGTTAGTCAAGGAAAGATTGCAAAATGCAAGTGAGGAATTCCAGGTAGCTTACACGATTATGGAATCACGTGTAACTCTGGTGACGTATTTCCAAGCACGCCGAAGACCAAATAATTTACAGGTTCACATTTCTCTAGGTTGGTTCTTCCTTTTATATCTTTGCTGGTGTGTATACTTATTCTTTTACTCCTTTATTAGTAAAATTATCTGCTTTAGAAAAATATGCTTCCATCCATACAAAATTTGACAGAATAGGAGGCTGATTTAGTTTTTTTCCTCTACATAACTATCATAAATTCTGTAAAATAAATACAGGTGTCTAAAATGTTCTAGAATGTAGATGATGATGTGGAAAATTACGTAGCAGAAAAAGGGTTAAAGATATCTAACTCTGTAATGTACTCATATCATTCCAAGCCTTTTCATGAAATGTATTTGTTTTGTCTAATATTTCCTGAAAACTTAGTATTGAGAAGAATATTGCATATAGATTTCGTGATCAATTCCTACTTATTATTTTTTTTTTGTATCTATATTGAACTTACAACAATTTCCTTACATTTGGAGGAAAATATTTCAAGGAAAAGCACGTAAAATGTGAAACTGTAAACCATCACGAAAAGAAAAAAATAGATTGTCTTCATAAGACATTCGGGATTAGACACTTACGAAACAAAAGGAACATTGATTATTCAAGTTTTTTTTCAGGACCTCTGGTGCATGTTTCCAGGCTTGTGTTCCGTTTTTTAAACTGGAAAAATCATCTGCAAAATCTGTTATTGGTTTTACCTAGCAGCAATTGTATTTCTTGGAAAAGAGAAGACTGGAGTTTTCTTAGCTGTAAATGAAGGAGGAGCTATCATAGCTAATTTCCCGAGTCACACAACACAACACACACACACACACACACACACACACACACACACAGAGAGAGAGAGAGAGAGAGAGAGAGAGAGAGAGAGAGAGAGAGAGAGAGAGAGAGAGAGAGAGAGAGAGAGAGAGAGAGAGAGAGAGAGAGAGAGAGAGAGAGAGAGAGAGAGAGAGAGAGAGAGAGAGAGAGAGAGAGAGAGAGAGGAAAGTACCGGACAATAAAAGATCTCTACAAAACCCATCACTCACTCAGCAACTACCACCACCGCCACCACCACCACCAGTACCACCACCACCACTACTACCACTACTACCACATTTGTCCCTTACCTTGCACACGCCAAAAAATATCCTATCGATCAATTAATACAAAAAAATGATAATAATTAATGGAAAAACACGTTCCTTTAATCATGGAACGTGACCTGTCGCTTATGAATTGTAAAGGGAATAAAACTGGAGCAGGTGAAAGAGTGCTTAGCTCGGTGCAATATCCCGCTGAGAGGTGACAGCTGCTCCCTGTGTCAACCTGATGCGAGATTGAAGGTTAAAAACTTCTCCCTCATTTTTGGTCTGTTTTGGAAAGCCTCGGTGTGTTACGTGGAGATATGAATTGGCTTTGGGAATTATGAGTTACTAGTTTTTGTTCTGTTCGTTATTTAGTCTCGGTTGGGAAATTGCAAATTAAAAGTTAATTGATATTTATTTACTAATTTTTCAATCCCGTAATTGCGTGGAATTCACAAGATTATTTAGAGTGACTAAATATCTACTTGCACTCTGTTGCTGTTGGGGAACTTTTGTATACAATAAAGAAATAACGTAGTATTACTAGAATGGTAAAAGAGATAGTGCTGTTTGTTTATTAATCTTCCAGTTTTCTAATTAGATAGAAAAGACAAGATTATTAAGATAAGCTGAATATTTACACTCAGTCTGAGCATTCTGTTGTTGTTTGAGAAGGTTTATTTATTTATTTATTTTTGAGAATGAAGGGTGGAAAATGAGAATACAAAAAGAAAAGATTGGTTTACCGTCTTTCCTCATTATTCATGAATTTATGCAACATTCATTCTTCTCGACCCTTTCGCTACTGTTGGGTTACATTTTTTTTTCATTACTAATCACATCAGTTCTTTTTTATTTTATAGCCACCTCCAATCTTTTAATTTGATGAAAATTGCAAAATATATTATTTCTAATCCCTTTCTTTTTTGTACATGCTTATTATATTTCTGCATTTCATCTGACACTGTTACTTTCTTCATAATGCAGTGAAAGGGTTAGGTTTGTAACACGCTTCTACATGAGAGAGAGAGAGAGAGAGAGAGAGAGAGAGAGAGAGAGAGAGAGAGAGAGAGAGAGAGAGAGATTATTGAGTCTCAAACGGAGACTAAGTGAATGAAATACAAGTTATCAGTATGAAGTCCTGAGGGAGATTTAGATCCACACTAGACACATTTATTGATCAAGATAATTGGTGAAGTGCGTAAGAATGCTTTATACAAGAACTGCCACGTGTACATCTGCCGGATTCTCGTAGCTTGTTTTCTTAATTCTTATATTATGATCTGTGTTTACTTAGTTGACCTCTCTAACAAAGGGCATCAAAGTTATCATCCTCACATCAAAGCACGCTCACTCGCTACATTAATGGACGTATGTATGTATGCAAGTCCATTATCACGATTATTAATACGCCATCTGTCAGCCATATTATTCGAAGACCTATTGTGACAGTACTGGCTGATATTGTAAGTGTGTGTGTGTGTGTGTGTGTGTGTGTGTGTGTGTGTGTGTGTGTGTGTGTGTGTGTGTGTGTGTGTGTGTGTGTGTGTGTGTGTGTGTGTGTGTGTGTGTGTGTGTGTGTGTGTGTGTGTGTGTGTCTCCTTTATTAACGTGTTGAAACGTAAAAGACGTGAAAGACCTTGGGTAAGAAAAAACAAGGAGAGAAAACCATGTAATGGAAAGGAAATGAAGTGTAAACTGCATTATCGCCCTTCAGTGAGGTTGGTTTAGAGGCGACTGTGTAAGTACAGTCTGTCCATGCAAATGACAAACAACAAGCTTCAAGGTTTTAATTAGACAGTTTTTATAGCAATCTTATGTGCACTAACTAGGAAGGGAGACAGGTTAGCAAAGGTGGAGAAAAAAGGAAGCAGAGATGAAGGAAAAAAAAAGAGTTGCATGAGGAAAGGGAGATGGGAGAGAAAAAAGACAGAAGAAAAGACCAGTTATTGTTGTTATTCTTTTGTTGTTACTATTGTTGTTATTATTGTTGTTACTGTTGTTGCTGTCTCTGTCGATTTTACTATTACTGCTGTTGTTGCTGTTGGTGTTGCTGCTGCTGCCGGTCCTGTCGTCAATGCTGCTATTGTAACTGTCTCTGTTGCTAACACTGCTTTTGTTGCTGCTGCTATTGTTGCAAGTAGTATTACTATCACCACTATGCCCCTTCACCACCACCACTACCACCACTACTGACACAACTAGTATTCCAATTTCAACACTATGTTATCTTCATCCTCGTCAAAACTATTATGCAGAATGTAAAATGAGCATGTCAGAAACGATTATTGGCAATTATATGGGCCTGAGCCTCATTAATTACCGTCTATTAGTAACTCCATTATGTAGTGTAATACAGCATTTCCGGAGTATTAGCTGCTCCCACCACTCCTGCCGCTACTGTTGCTGTTAGGTATGTCCAATGCTCTAGAGTCTACAGGCTTCGGTAATGTGTTAAAGGGAATGATGGGTCAGCTAGGCAAGTAGTCATTAGGTGAGTAATAGTAATAGTAATAGTAGTAGTAGTAGTAGTAGTAGTAGTAGTAGTAGTAGTAGTAGTAGTAGTAGTAGTAGTAGTAGTAGTAGTAGTAGTAGTAGTAGTAGTAGTAGTAGTGGTAGAAGTAGTAAGTAGTAAAAGTAGTAGTATTAGTAGTAGCAGTAGTAGTGGAGGTGGTGCTAGTGTTAGTGGTGATGATAGTGGTAGCAGCAGTAACAGCAGCAGCAACATCAGTAGTGTTAATAGCAGCAAATGTCTCTCAAGCTAACCGTCCTCTTATCTTTAATTTCTGCAGAAAGATGATGCCAGAGATCGATCAGGTTTTCCCTACAAGGATATTCATTAAGTATCATTACGTATACACCGCGTCGCCGGCGTAGTTTACCTTGAAGAAACACTGAATACACGTCGTTAAAGATGCTACTCTTTGGTGTTGTGGTGTACTGGGTAAAGACACAGTGTTAATTTATTAATGATTCTGCAAGCTGGCGCTGTGATGCAAGGACATGTCGACTGCCTCTCGTTATTCCTGCTACCAGTAAAGCTTAGGAATGAGCAATTTTTTTTTAGTCAGGTGGAGTTTTGCAGCAATGTTGACAAAAATACATCTATATATTGCGACCTGTTTTGAATTTCACACTCCCTCCAAATGTTTATATTGTTATGGAGGTGCGACGCTTTTTCTATTATTTTTTGTCTTTTTATGGTGTGATAATTTGAGGTGTATTGAATATCACCATACGTAATGTTAGAGAGAGAGAGAGAGAGAGAGAGAGAGAGAGAGAGAGAGTGTGTGTGTGTGTGTGTGTGTGTGTTTGTGTCAAACATACGGACAAAATAAACAGAGAAAGAATGGAGGTCATCCACATAAAGTCAGACACACACACACACACACACACACACACACACACACACACACACACACACACACACACACACACACACACAGGGGTAAATGAGGCAAACAGCAGTGCAAGTCAGGATGTTTTAGGCAACCTCGAGTCACGCCTCAATCCAATCCACGCCCACTTGAAAAACCCCTCTGTGTACCCACTTCGTCCCTCACCTCGCGTCTCGACCCCTTCTTCCGTACCCTCAACTCACACCTCCTCAGCCTCATAAACATTTCACAGCCGTACCTTTTCCCTTATATGCTTTCCATCTTCCTCCCATATGCCTGATGGTCCCGGTGGGTTAATACTTGTTTTTCTTTTCGGCGTCGAGAATGTCTTCATGAATTTTTCCTTTACCTTGTCGTCTCACTCGTTTTTTGTTCTATAACGTACTTAATATCAAATGTATAAATATTTTTTTTTATCGTTTCATATTTCAATAACGTGTTTATTTCCAATGAAGGGTTATGTTTGAACTGTTAATTTTCGACGTCTTTTACTTTCTTCCTTTATAATAAATGGCAAATGGGTTAGTCAGCAACACGTATTTCTCTTTCTTGAACTCCCTTACTACCTGGTAAAGTGTATTTATGAGCTACGTTTTCTAAAGTATTTTTTCCTGTTTTGTATATCTCCCTCTGGCCCTTTCAAAAGACAAAACCATGAACTCGCTTTTCCACCTGATCAGGCAACGTATTCCACGCCGTCCAACTCTCAGACATGATTTCATTAAACACACTAAAGAGAATTATGTCCTAACTCCATCAGCTTCCTTACTCCCTTTAAAACATAGCCACTGATTTGCTTCCTCTCCCAGTCGCCACGTGCGTTCCGACTCCCTGAAGACAGGCCCGTCATTTCATTAAGTTCGGTAACGAGCTTCTTCCTCACGCGGCAGGCGAGTCACACCTTCACTCCACCTATCACACCAGCCACGGAAACACACTTACTCCGCTGGAATTAATTAAGGTAATGAGGTCTTATCCTGCTTTCTCTCTCTCTCTCTCTCTCTCTCTCTCTCTCTCTCTCTCTCTCTCTCATCCGTCCCATCCTCCCACCCACTCACTCACACACAGGCAGGCACGCACGCACAACGGTCCGCTCTCTTCCCTCCAGCAATCTGCTCCAACTTGCTTCATTAAAGTGCCACGTAAGTTGGCTGCCTCGCCTGACTCACTTACTGCAGGAAGGCTGTTCTCTTTGGCTTCAACTTCCTTCCCAGTACCTTTAGCGAGTTGCAAGATCCTCGCGAGTAAATAGAAATAGACTCAAAGTTGGAGAGACGCTTTCCAAACGGCATAATTTCTAGTTGCAAAATGAAGTGTATAGGAATCAGTTCCATTAGCGCATCAAGCTTGTTCTCTCTCCTTCCGCCTTTGGATGGGTCATGCTTAGCTGAGAATCAATAGGAATAGTCTTAAAATTGAGGTATATAACATTGTTCATTATGGGATTGAGTGCAGGGATCAGTTGTATTAGTATATTAAACGTGTTCTCCTTCCTACGTGTTCTTAATTGACCATGCTAATCTACGAGTTAATAAGGATATATATGTAAGGTCCGAGGGAAGGTTCTTATGGAGTAGGCAAGCGTGAGGAGGTAATTGTTGTTATTAGCGAGGAAACTAATTGAAGATTGCTCAACTTCCACCCTTCATATTTTTTTTCGGTATTTAATCACGGCCAATTAAAAGTAGACTATAGTTACAGTGAGATTAAGCTTTTCTTTGTTTTACACGGCTAATAAATCCTGCCTTATGTAAATGAAAGTAAAGTAAAACTTAAAGAAAATTAATATTGGTGCATGATTTACCTGGAGGAAGTTACGGCCACACTTAAACATGCAGTAAGGAAAAGTTGCTAAAAAATATCACTCAAAAGTTGGGTAATGGAGGAATACTGTAAAATAATGGAAGAAAATAATGAAAGAAGACTGTGGGGAGGGAGAAAGATGGGCAGGATTTAAAAAGAAAAATAATTCCTATCTACAAAACAACAAGAAAAAAAAAGAAAAGAAAGACGAAAACATATGCAGGAAAGCAATATCCAATAATTTTATAAACGTCATATATTTGTGTACTGATGTTAATGATAAGCAGAAAACATTTTAATATTGATTTTTCATGTATTTACATTTTTTTTACGTTTTATGAAAAGTATAAAAAGGTTAAACAAACATTTGAGAGTAAGCGCATGGAACAGAGAATGACAATAGAAGTAGTAGTTATGTAAAGAGAGAGAGAGAGAGAGAGAGAGAGAGAGAGAGAGAGAGAGAGAGAGAGAGAGAGAGAGAGAGAGAGAGAGAGAGAGAGAGAGAGAGAGAGAGAGAGAGAGAGAGAGAGAGAGAGAGAGAGAGAGAGTGAGTGTGTGTGTGTGTGTGTGTGTGTGTGTGTGTGTGTGTGTGTGTGTGTGTGTGTGTGTGTGTGCAGTGAATGACGGGTCCTGGTGTGTTGATCCGCGGCTTGTTTGCAGACTTACTTCAAATAATTCAGCAGGCAGACGATGAACAACGGAGAGAGAGAAACAAAGAGACAAAGAGAATAAGCAGTAAGACAGACAGAGAGCCAAGCAGGAAGATAGAAATATAAATTCAAACATCTTCACATAAATATAAATAAATGAAAGCTAACATGTATAACCTTCTCCCTGCACATGTAAAGATATCATGCAAGTTGTCGTTCTTTGGCTTGGCAAGGAAGTCTCTGCAAATTGTACATTCCCAGCGTGTTGTGGTCTGCTAAAATATTGAGCAGTGACAATCTGAGTTCAATCTCTTCTCCTCACTACTGCAGGAATGTTAGGTTTGCTAATGACGTGTTTGGTGTGACTGTGTGTGTGTGTGTGTGTGTGTGTGTGTGTGTGTGTGTGTGTGTGTGTGTGTGTGTGTGCGTGTGTGTGTGCGTGTGTTATCTTATTTTTTTCTTATGCTTTCGTATTGTGTAAATGTCAGTTGCTGGTGGTGTAGTTTCATGCCACATGTAATTACTTCACAGATGATATCAGTGACTCACCATCAGTCTCTTTCTTTACGTCTGCATCTTCACTCCTTTACTGCATTTCTTTATGATTCATGAATAGAAGGAAAGTTACACGTCAGGTCTACTACCACACTTATTAGATGGCTGCAGTTCCTGACATGTAACAAATCTTAAAAGTGAACATTCTCCACGTATAATCTCATAAAAAAAGCTCTGTTAACCTTTGAAGTTGTATTGTTGATGATACAAAACAACAAGCCTTCGAAATAATCCATTCTCCTTTTCTCAGTAAACACCACCAAGAAATCCATTATGTAGATTATTTCCGAAGGGACGAACACAAAAAGATGAGGTGATGATTTTTCCTAAGCATAAACGTGATGCTGCTAAAAGTCACCAGAACATTTTTTCATCGATCTATTTAAGCTTTGCTCGAAGAGGCCCCAGATAAGCTGATCAACACACAATCACCTTTGATCTCCCTTCACAACACCAAGGGAGAAAATGCTAAAAAAATGAATAATTGACGTGATATTTCTAATTGGTGGAGTCTCTCTCTCTCTCTCTCTCTCTCTCTCTCTCTCTCTCTCTCTCTCTCTCTCTCTCTCTCTCTCTCTCTCTCTCTCTCTCTCTCTGTCTCTCACTCTCTTTCTCTTTCCTATCAGTTGCGTATATATCTTGTTCATTACCAAGTGGTGGATGACGATGGATTGACAGTCGCGTGAAGTTTGTGGGTTTCAATCACCCTTCTCCGATTCTACGACTTCCATTACTCAGATTGCGTTTGATCAAGAGAAACCGCAGGCATTCCCTGAGCTGCTTTTTAGTTTTACATCTAGCAACGCAAAACGCGAGAAAACAATCAAGCGTCTTATAAATGAATTGAATTCATGAACACTTTTGGTTATGACACCTGCACAATAAAAATAATTTACACATGTTAGATTTAGGTCTTGACTCAATGCTGAAGCATTCAAGTATTGTGACCTGTTTATATATATATATATATATATATATATATATATATATATATATATATATATATATATATATATATATATATATATATATATATATATAAGAAGGAGAACTAACAAGGGCAAAAAAATGAATATTAGAAAAAAGCCCACTTGAATTCTAGTCTCCATAAAAGGATCAAAAGAATTTGTCATAATTCAGGGACAAATGTCTCGACACCTCTCTCTTAAAAGAAGTTAAATCGTAGGAAGATGGAAATACAGAAGCAGGCAGGGAGTTCCAGAGTTTACCAGTGAAAGGCATGAACGATTGAGAATATTGGTTAACTCTAGTATTAGAAGGTTGGACAGAACAGGGATGAGAGGAAGAAGAAAGCCTTGTGCAGCGAGGCCGCAGGAGGAGGGAAGGTATGCAGTTAGCAAGATCAATAGCAGTTAGCATGAAAATGGCGATAAAAGATAGAAGAAAGAGGCTGAAGACAGTCAGTCAGAGGAGGGGAGTTGGTGAGACGAAAGGTTTTGATTCCACCCTATCTAATAAAGCTGTATGAGAGGAACCCCCCAAACATGCGAAGAGTACTCCAAGCAAGGACGGTAAGACCCTTGTACAGAGTTAGCAGTTGGAGGGGCGAGAAAAACTGGCGGAGACGCCGCAGAACGCCTAACTTCATGAAAGCTGTTTTAGAAAGAGATGAGATATGAAGTTTCCAGTTAAGATTATCAGTGAAGAACAGACCGAGAATATTTAGTGTGGAAGAGGAAGACAGTTGAGTGTCACTGAAGAAGAGGGGATAGTTGTCTGGAAGGTTGTGTCAAGTTGATAGATAAGAAAATTGAGTTTTTGAGGCGTTGAAAACTACTAAGTTTTCTCTGCCCGAATCAGAAATCTTAAAAGATCAGAAGTCAGGCGTTCTGTGGCGTCCCTGTGTGATCTGTTGACTTCCTGAAGGATTAGACGCGGAAAGATGTAGGGTGGTATCATCAGCGTAGGAGTGGATTGCGCAAGAAGTTTGGTTAAGAAGTTCATTAATGAATAATAGAAGAAGAATGGGTGACAGGATAGAATCCTGAGGAACAATAGAATAGTCGGAAAGGAAACTTGAGATAAAGTTTCAGAGTGAAGGATATAAACTGTAGGAGGGCAGTTTTGAAATCAAAGCTTTGTGCCAAACTCTATCAAATGCTTTTGATATGTCTAATGCAACAGTAAAAGTTTAACCAAAATCTCTAAAAGAGAATGACCAAGAATCAGTAAGGAACGCCAGTAGAGCGACCTTGACGGAAACCTTACTGGCGTTCATATAGAAGATTGTGAAGTGACAAATGTTTAAGTATCTTCCTATTCAGGTAAGATGTAAAAACTTTAGAGAAGCAAGAGATTAAAGCTATAGGACGGTAGTTTGAGGGATTAGAATAGTCACCCTTTTTAAGAACAGGTTAAGTGTAGGTAAACTTCTAGCAAGAAGAGAAGGTAGAAGTCGATTGGCATAGTTGAAAGAGTTTGGCCAGGCATGGTGCAAGCACGGAAGCACAGTTTTTGAGAACAATAGGAGGGACCCCATCAGGACCATAAGCCTTCCAATGGTTCAGGCCAGAGAGGACATGGAAAACATCATTATGAAGAATTTTGATTGTAGACATGAGATAGTCAAAGGGTGGAGGAGAGGGAGGGATATATATATATATATATATATATATATATATATATATATATATATATATATATATATATATATATATATATATATATACATATATTGTTAGTTAGTTAGTTAGTTAGTTAGTTAGTTAGTTAGTTAGTTATTTAGTTATTTATTTGTTACTTTATTTTGTTAAGTAACTATCACTCATGGCATGACGCAACAGTTGAGTACGTTTCATTTCTGCACAACAGCAAACATGGATTGTTACATCATGTCTAGTCATAAAATGACATTCGCGATTGAGAGAGAGAGAGAGAGAGAGAGAGAGAGAGAGAGAGAGAGAGAGAGATACTAAAATGCAGGGAAGTCACCGTGGAAATCTTCATTCCTCCTGCTTTATTATTTTCCAACGTTTCGCCTTACAGCAAAAGGCATAATCAAGGCAACAAGCTATTGCATGGCTGCTAGATGTTGGGTTGAGTCCTTCCTGGAAGGACTCAACCCAAGATTTCCACGGTGACTTCCCTGCATTTTAGTATCTACAATTTCTGCTATCAACCTTTGTTGTATATATATATATATATATATATATATATATATATATATATATATATATATATATATATATATATATATATATATATATATATATATAATGTGTCCATTTATTATTTCATTGCATACTATGTTCATGTTTCGTGATTCGTGTGTGTATTATAATATTTATATACTTTTGTGTAATGTGGCTGCGTATAGGACATTTTAGAGAGGTCGTCAACGTCACTTTTGTGAGAGGAGCGATCGTGTCGGAACCAATGGGATTATTTCACAAAGAGCGCCCTCTGTTCAACTCGAAGCGTTTAACCAATGAGAGCGTAGATTACACCATATGGTGTAATATTTTCCCCTTGAGACAAAGAGCTGGGAAGCCATGTGCCAGGCCAGTGCGGGCTGCCCTCTGTTTACCACCACCACCCCGCACTCCGTTCCCCTTCCCCATGGCTGAGTATTTTTCTGTTCCTGACTAGCTAAGATTTTGTCTCTCTTGGGCACTATTGTGGTCACTGTGATTAGTGATTTGTGAGAATATTTGGTGTGTATTGGGTGTTAACCCTCTATCTATTATTTGTGGTTATCATCTTTGTGGAACGCATGGGACGCTTGCCTTTGTTTGTGTGGAGTTAAGAGTGGTATTTTGGATGGTAATCTGTTTATATATTGCCTAGCAATCTTAATATTTTGGGTGTGTTGGTGATATATCTATTTTTGTGTGAATCAGCCATAGGGAAGGACAAGTGTGTGGTGTGGCTATTTTCTTATTAATTATGATAAGGGTTGTCCTTATTTATTTTCTTGTTTACTTATTTTTGTGGTTGTATCTAATAATTTATACACACCTGAGCAGCATAGTTATTATATTTCTATGTGTTGAACAGTTATTTATATATATATATATATATATATATATATATATATATATATATATATATATATATATATATATATATATATATATATATATATATATGAGAAAATGAAAATCCACTATTCCCTGCCACACTCCTTCCCCATTTACTTTTCATTCATGAATGGGGTGAGAGATACATTCTCGTTACAAAAGTGCATATATAGCTAGATATATATACACATAGATAAAATAAACTGTACGGTCTTGCTTAGAAGACAAGTAACTTGTACTCAACGCTTTTTATCATTCGTGAAGTCCTCTGATCTGTTGATGCCTTGGTAGTTGCTAGACTTTGTAAGGATATTGTCAGCAGATCAAAGAATCTTATTTGGAGTGAAATGAAATGAAATATAGGAGTGATTGTTTCAGGTTACGTAATTTTGTCATCTGAACTGTGCGTTGAAACATTAATGTATGTAATTAAATTAATTAATATAGATGTTTGTTTGTTTGTTTGTTTGTGTGTGTGTGTGTGTGTGTGTGTGTGTGTGTGTGTGTGTGTGTGTGTGTGTGTGTGTGTGTGTGTGTGTGTGTGTGTGTGTATCGGGAAGAGCCCGATTTATATATGGGCAGCCATCATTAGATGACTAAGGTCAATGAAATGGTCAAATGTTTTAGATGTATTAGAGTCCACAAGATAGGTTAAAGGAGGGGCGTCTAGTCCACGAATGTAGGAAAAAGTAGTACGGAGAAGGGAAGTAACTGCTACAGTGTTCTCTCTTAGTTCTATAACAGCACGGGCTCATTGACTTGTTTGGTTTGTCGTCAGGTCTTTTAGAAGGGTTTTTTGGAACCATCTCGAAATTACCCTGGAGACGATAAAGTTCGTTACATTATTCAATTATATACAACATCATATTTAGGCCGGTGTGTACGTACGCAGTGTTTTCAAAGCCCGAACTCAAACGAACCGAACACATACACACACCCACACCCATCCTCCCACCCACCCACCCACACACACACACACACACACACACACACACACACACACACACACACACACACACACACACACACAAACACACACACACACAGACACACACAGACAAACACATGGGTGAAAGAATGAGCAAGATTTTAATTTCGTATGCACGTGTTTTGTGTCTGGGCGCTGCAAGGCGTGTTTTACTTTGCCGGCACAGAAACTCCAGCATCAGATTCAAAATAGTGCTAAGCATCCAATTGGAACCATTACAACTTTTCGAAAAAGCGGAATACTTCTCAGAATCCTGAAATTAAAACTTTCTCGTCCTGGAGGCGATACGAACAGCTGATTAAAGAGGAAGTTTGAGGGCAGCAGTTGTTTTATGTAACTTCTCATACAATTTCGGTGTTTTCAAGACACTGGAATTTTTATTATTTTTTTCTTACCATTCCGTCTTTGCATCTGGAGAGAATGTAATAGGAATGATGAGAAGCTGTGAGAGGGAGGTACTTCGTCTAACATGACGTCCAACATAAAACACATATGCCAATATGCTACACCTGCGTATCATCCTTAGTAATACCTAGTCTTCTTGTAAAATCCTTTGATTGGCCAGGGATCTTTTTCTATTGTGAAGTCATGTTAATTGTTAATTCCAATCTAGAATATCACGGAACTCTATTTATAATACACAAAGTCACGTGAGCCTGCAAATGGAGCCAAAGCCCACTGCCGCTCACAGACTTCACCCTTCACTTGACTATCCCTTCCTCGATGTCGTCTCCTCCCTGTAAAATAATGCTGCACACTACATAATTAGACTAATTAGGTGCCCTCTGACACAAACCCGGCAAATTTGTTTCATTAAAGACGAAGACTTGTTTAAATGTCAGGCGTCATGTATTGTTACTGAGGGAGTGACGGGGACAAAAATTACCAGGGGACGCAAGGGACCTGATTCAAGCGAGATCCTAAAAAAAATAAAAATAAAAAAATAGATAAAAATAAAGGAAGAAAAAAGTGGCTCGGGTGTGTGTGTTGGAGCCGATAAGCCTTAAATGCGAGTCGTAAGGACGGTGTAGGGGAACAAAACACAACCTGATGACGTAAATTTCCAAGAGATCCCTTACGAATTCTGCTTTGTTTCCAGGGATTCGGTCTTAGAAGCGGCGGGGTGCAGAGAATGCGATAAATTTTGCTAATATTAAGTATACTTTTTGTGTGACAACCAGGTGACTAACCAAGAGAGAGAGAGAGAGAGAGAGAGAGAGAGAGAGAGAGAGAGAGAGAGAGAGAGAGAGAGAGAGAGAGAGAAAGAAAGAGAGACAGAGACAGAGACAGGCAGAGGCAGGGAGAGAGAGAATAATGCTCGCTCAGCTTGCTTCCAAAGTCAAGGACAACAAAAAGAATAAAGTTAGCCAATTTAGTTGCAGGAACGTCTCGGCATCATTGGTGTTTGTGGGATTCATTATCATCGCCTCTCATAAACTGTCTGAGGTGGAATTTCAGTGACACTTTTTTATTCAATCCTAAAGTTTTTATTGGCAACTTCCATCACAAGGCAGAAACACAAGTAGCGTCTCGTATTAGTGTTTCGTAATAACAGTAGTAGTAGACCGGTGGTGGGAGGGGGGGAATCACCACCGGAAGAAGGACAAAATTTGCTCATATTTTTCTAGACCAGTTTTTAGTGTAGATTACGAATCTGGAAGGTGATCAGCCAGGTTCGGGGGCGTTTCTGAGATATTAAGGGTCAAAGGTCAACATACGTAAAAATTTGCCAATTTCATAAAATAGGGAAAATCGTCATTGAACATACTTTTCTAATCCATTTTTTTGTGTAGATCATGAATCTGATGGGTGATTAATTAGTTTCCTAGATGTTTCTAAGATATTAAAGGTCAACGGTCAACATATGTAACATTTGGTCAAATGTATAATATATACATTTGATAAGATTTCATTCATGATTTACAGTGAAACCAAAGATACGATAGTTTTAAGACTCCTATGCATTCCAGTGTGTAACATATAATAAAATCATGTCTGTGACTGACAAAAACTCAAATATCAGTGGTACATGAGTATTGTTCGTTTAAATTATGGTAAATTAGAGTTACATACTTTTGTGTCTTGGTGTACTGGCAGCCAAGTCGAGTGAAGAGAACATGCTAGTCAATTTGGATAAAGCATTAATTTACCCTTTAGCAACACCAGATGGCACTCGCCGATGAACACCTAAATGTCAAATGATGGAAGTTGTTCTCATGTCACTAGATTCGACAAAAACTGCCAATAAAATCCCAGAGAATGCAGTGTACATTATTGACCTTGTAGCATATTTACGCTCATTGTTGAACGTATCAGACACATTCCAGTTATTAGCCAGGAGAGTAATGGCTGACATACCCATACAATACAAGGTGATCTTCTTTGCTTGTGACTCATACAGCGCAGATTCCATAAAACAAAGTGAACAAACTCAAATAGGGCAATCAGATAAGTACATTCTGCGCACACCTGACATAAGAATTCCAGTTCCATTTGCACAGTTTATGTGCATTGGAGAGAACAAAGATAGAGTGCTGGAGCTGATTGAACAAGTTCTTCGAGAAGAGAGCTCTCCTTTCAGATCGTATTGTGTACTATGCAAGGGGGAAGGTCTGCATGAAGATAACGTCACAGTGTTCAGAAGAGATTCCATCCCTGGCAAGTGACCATATTGAAGCTGATACAAAAATCTGTTATCTCACCCAGCATGCACTAAAGGAAAACTCTGGTGATCCCACAGTCTGTGTAGTGCGTTCATGTTCGGGTGATACAGACATTCCCATAATTTTGCTAGGCAATGAGTGTGAAAACCTAAAGGTTATCATTAATAATGGGAGTGGGAGAAGTCGGCAAGTCCTTGATCTAAGTCGCTCTCACCTCACATATTAAAAAACAAGCATTGATTGGCACCCATGCCTTTTCAGGAAATGACTATGTATCTTCTTTTTTCCCTATATTTAACGAATATACTTGTCTGTGTTTCTCACAAAAGCATGACTAGTTTGAATAGGATAGACAAATTTGTAAATATGTTGCAAAAGTTGGTGAAAGAAGTGCTTTCGAAACGGAAAATGAAAACTTAATCCATTATCAGTGAAACTTTTATTTCTTCTTATTTTAGTTCCATGTAAGATTATCAGATGAAACATGACCCTTACGCACCATAACTTGATTAATATATGCACTAATTCATCAGGTCAAATGTAATAGCCGCTGTGCACTTCCTTCACTTGACTGTAATATTATGCGTACTAATTGCCATTCTTTGACCACTGATCTTTGAATTTATGTCATACGTCGAAATGATTATAACTGTATTTATTATATGCTAGTTTATATATACGTATAAGAGAGTCATAAACACATTAGTATTAGTAGTTGTAGAAGTAGTAGTAGTAGTAGTAGTAGTAGTAAAAATAGTAGTAGTAGTAGTAGTAGTAGTAGTAGTAGTAGTAGTAGTAGTAGTAGTAGTAGTAGTAGTAGTAGTAGTAGTAGTAGTAGTAGTAGTAGTAGCAGTAGTAAGTAGTAATAATAATAGTAGTAGTAGTAGTAGTAGTAGTAGTAGTAGTAGTAGTAGTAGTAGTAGTAGTAGTAGTAGTAGTAGTAGTAGTAGTAGTAGTAGTAGTAGTAGTAATAGCAGTAGTAGTAGTAATAGCAGTAATAGCAGTAGTAGTAGTAGTAGTAGTAGTAGCTGTTGTTGATGTAGTAGCAACATAACTATTTATATTATTAGCAGTATTTATAGCATTCCCGTCATCATTAAAGTGAGAGAAGTCTCCTTTATTTATACGAGTTTCATTCAGCAAACATCAAGACCTGAATTTGAATGCATTTTGCGACCCATCTGTAGCCAGTTACATTGGCACGTGCTTGGCGAGGAGAGTTAAGGGGAGTTTATAAGTGGTTGTAAGGAATGACGAGTGGTGCTGGCTGGTGATGAGGAGCGATAAGGGATGCTGCGTGGTGATGCGTGGTGTTGACTGTGATGGGAAGTGATTCTTGCCAATGGAAGGTGATGAGTGGTAATGGAGAGTGGGGAATGGTAGTGATGATCTTGCCACGGATGTTTAGGGAATAAAGCTTCCGTTGCTATATTAGTATTGGGTGTAGCAATAGTGACGTCAGTGTATCTTCTGTATTTGCACGCAGCATCATAAACACA
Source organism: Portunus trituberculatus (assembly GCF_017591435.1). Taxonomy (NCBI): domain Eukaryota; kingdom Metazoa; phylum Arthropoda; class Malacostraca; order Decapoda; family Portunidae; genus Portunus; species Portunus trituberculatus. Next base: position 29,778,791 of record NC_059295.1, on the reverse strand, counting down.
CAGTTAACATTCACCATACAAATTTGATTAAATTTCGTGGCTGTTTTAAAAGTATGATATTATACGCAAATGATTTATATCAAAAACCTTAACACGGCTCTCCATGAATCCCAACGTAGCGGACATACGAAGAAGAAAGCAAGAGCTAAAGAAGATCTAACCTTCGTCTCTTGGATCACCTACTACCTCTTCTAGTTCAGTTTGGAAAGTGGTATTTGAAATATTGAGGTCATCATTACGTTCCACAAATTAAATTCCGATACTCTCGTGCTACAGGAAAGCTCCATTATATCCCTTATCCCTTTAAGGCCTCCATCACATCCCTTCTTTAACTACTCGCCTCTTAGACCACTTCCACGTCAGGAAGCATAATTTGGAAACAATGTTTGCAGGCTGTTTACAAACATTTCGGAAACATTTAGGAACCCATCCATCCAACCAACATCCATCCATTCATCCTTCCATCTTCAAACTCATCTATCGATTCATTAATCAATTCATCCATCAGTATATCAATTCATCCATTCACCCATCCATGAATACATCTACTTATTCACTCTTCCATCCTTCCCTTCCTCCCTCCATCAATCCATTCATTAGTCTATCCAATCAACCATCCATTCATTCATCCACCCATTGATACATTCATCCACATATACATTCATACATCCTTCATTCTACCCACGTATTCATTCAACTATCCTCGCATTCATCCATCTATCTTCTCAATCATCTATCCATCCAGTGACCTATTCTCATCCATTTATTCGTCGATTTATACACTTATTCTTCCCTTTGTCCATTCGTCCATATATCCATTCACGCAACCACAGATCCATCCATCTATCTATCCACTCAATTACTCAACTATGAAAATTCACAAACCTCCCAAATGTTTTCAGATACTCAAGAACTTTGTATAAACATTTGAGAGACTATTTTGAAACGACATTTCTTAACAATGATTTTTGTTGAGGACAGAAATCATTGTACTGAACGTCAACTTTACATGGGTCAGTCTTTGAAAGAATTCTTTTTATTTATAATTTAGTTGTTTATTTCTTTGAATGGTGATACCTCTTTATATCCACTTTTCAATCCATTTATCCGCATACCCATTCATTTATGTGTTCACTTATCCATCTATCCATACATCTGTTCATTCATTCATTCACCCGTTTCCCCATTCATCATCGTTATTACTCTCAGCTTCATCTATCCACTTATCACTCCATTCATCCATATTCCCACTCATTTTTGTGCTCACTTATCCATCTATTCCATCCATCTGTTCATCCTTTCATTCACCCGTTTCTCTATTCGTTATATTTATTACTCTCAGCTAAATGACGATATCTCCTTCTATCCACTTATCACTCCATTTATCAACATACCCATTCATTTATGTGTTCACCTATCCATCTATCCATCCATCTGTTCATCCTTTCATTCACCCATTTCTCCATTCATCATCATTTATACTCACAGGAGAAATTCTTGACGATAAAGGCGTTTGCAGACCCATACAAGCACAAACAGTCCCGTCCAGTGCCTCGTAATCCTCATAAACACCCTATCAATGGTCCTTTCCCCAGCATCCATCACAACCTTTGACAGAGAGCTTTTAATTTATGGCCACTGAATCCCTGTCTTTCACTGTAATAGTGTTACTACTGTATTCAAATAAATTCCAACAGAAATGTGTACGTTTTCCGGTAAATGGTTTGCCAGATCATCAGTAAACCTTTGATTATTGCGTATTGTTTTAAAGCGCTCACATATTTCGCATTTACACACACACACACACACACACACACACACACACACACACACACACACACACACACACACACACACACACACACACACACACACACACACACACACACACACACACACACACACAACAAGTTTCCAATGTCTTTTATTGTTATTGTTGTTAGTGTTACTTTTATCATTATTATTATTATTATTATTATTATTATTATTATTATTATTATTATTATTATTATTATTATTATTATTTTATTATTATTATCATTATTGTTATTATTATTATTTTTATTATTATTATTATTATTATTATTATTATTATTATTACTTTTATTATCATCATCATTATCGTGCTCTTCATCACTACTACTGCTACTACTACTGCTACTATTACCTCTACTGGTACCGCTACTTCTACTATTGCTACTACTATCCCTTAAAAAAAAAAAAGACTTTATTAAACTTACAGGTGCTACTTAGGCTCATTTCCCTTACTTTTAATGAGCAGTGTCCCATATCGTATATATATCTTGACTGTGAGGCTGATTTGGTACTTAGAGTCCTAAGTATTTTGATCTGGTGTTAGTAACTGGCATTTCTTCTCTTCTTTACTGGTCAGTAGACAAATCAATTTAGTTCTTTGAATTTCATTTAAAAGGGACATTGACCAAGGACAATAAAGCTAGTCCCAAAGGATAGGTAAATCATGTCAAAAATTGTATATATGTTTTAAATTCCTTCTTCCTTAAAATAGTTCAACTCACGACAGGAAGTAAGAAATACAGAAGCGGGAAGAAGTTTCAGAGTTTAGCTGAAAAGGGATGAATTATTGAGACCATTGGTTAGAAAATGCTGGAAATGGGAAGCAGTTTTGTGTTCACGGTGTTATCTTTCATGTTTTCCCGTAGTCGTGACACGTTGTCTTGCCAATACATCAAGGGCACATTATGGAGGAAAGCACTCAAGGGATTAATTCATTGAATACCCGTGGGAGATCGAGGTGCAGGCGTATATAGTCCTGCGGCAGTAATTGGTGGGGCGGTGGCAGCCATTGCACTAATGTTAATGTGATGTTGATGTGCGAACACCAATATGTTTGTGTGTGTGTGTGTGTGTGTGTGTGTGTGTGTGTGTGTGTGTGTGTGTGAGAGAGAGAGAGAGAGTGAATATTTTATTGCCATTTATTGACAAGCAAGAGATCAAACCATCAAATTTAAATGTTTAATTCCAAAAGACAACAGTTATTTATTTATCCACCGAATCTCAAATGCGATGTGTCGTCATGATTTACGTTGAGTGCTCATTATAATCTGAATGCTTATCAACATTTGTACCAGAGTCATTAAGCATCAGATAACTGGTATGCAAAGATTAATTTACCAAAGAGAACTTGAACAGCCCTCTGGGAATTGCTCTAAAATTGTGTTATTATGTTAGTTAGCATGTTACGAAAAGAGTAATCGGGATGTTAAAAATTTTGGAGGCATTTCTACCAACAAGTATCAAATCGTTAGTATATGTACAATACTTGTCTTATCATAAAAGAAACAGGAGCCGCCTTCTGGGAACAATAATTTGTAAAGGTACCATACTATAATGCGGGAAAAGATAATCCGAACGCTTGAAAATTCGAAAATAAGTGCCATTTACTATCAAATTGCTAAGATACAATAGCTACTTTGTTAATAACTAAAGCTACCTTCCAGAAACCATTTTAAGGATGTAATGATTGAGATATGATACAGAAGAGATAATTGGGACTGTTTATTTTAATGTTTGAAGGTACGAATTCAGGAAAGGCTGGCTATCACCTTTTTTCCTTTTAGTGATGTTGTCATGGGTGTGGTACAAGTCGAGTAACCTGCATCCAACTTTCACAGTTTTGTATTATCGGCCTTCAGTTCTTAGATCTACTGATATATGTGTAACAAAACTTAACAACGGCGACAGATATGTGTGGATCTTACAGGTTTTACCTTGCAGCTTCCCTTATTTCCTGATGCTTATGTTGTTATCTATTCGTAACAGATCAAGGGACTTGACCAAAGAGAAACGTTAAGTATAGTCGAAGTACTTGCGGTATTTTATTGAATCGTCGACAGTGAGTGTATGACTGTCCGCTAGTATCGTAAAAAAAAGTCCATCAAACACTGCTTGCTTGCAAATTAACTATGCCGTAAACTCCCTCCAGTCCTCGTTCGGCTATTCTGCTTCGTTTTTTGTTTTCTCTAATTATCTGCCATCACTATTATCATCATTATTATCACTATCATTGTAGCATCATTCACATGTTTTATTCAACACATTAAAATATTTCAACTTATTTGCGCTTCAACTATTTATAAAGTAGGTGATTATGATCAAAGCCCAACTATAAAATGAAGGAGAAAGTAGTTTTATAAACACACACAAACACACACACACACACACACACACACACACACACACACACACACACACACACACACACACACACACACACACACACACACACACATTTTATTCTCCTAATTCGAAGAAATGAGTATAATCATTCACTTAAATTTCCTTCTTTCATATGAGAGAAAGATAGATAGATTGAGATAGATGAAGGATAAATAGATAGGTAGATAGATAAATAGATACATAGATAAAGATAGATAGGTAAAGAGAGAGAGAGAGAGTGTGTGTGTGTGTGTGTGTGTGTGTGTGTGTGTGTGTTTGTATACCAGGCGAGCTCTTGACACCCAAAGTTGTAAACAGGCAATGCGGCTCATCAGGCGGCCCGACCTCCATTATGCTAACTATCCTCCTCCTCCTCCTCCTCCTCCTCCTCCTCCTCCTCCTCCTCCCCAACGTTCTCAACTTAGTCTTCTTTACCTCCACTCACCCGTCCCTTCATCAGCTCCGCCCCTTGACGCCGTTCCTCCTCCTCCTCCTTCCTCCTCTTCTTCCTTTTCCTTCTACCTCTTCCTCTTCAACCTTTTCCTTTTCCTTTTCCTCGTCCTCTTCCTCCTCCTCTTTCATCTCCTCCTCCTCTGAACCTCTGTTCCTTATTTTCTTTCTTCCTTTTTACATTTATTTTTCTCTTGCTCTTTTTCTTTTCTTTTTTTTCATGACTGACGAAAGCCAACATTTCACTTCCATATATTTTCTTATTTTTATATATATTTCTCTCTCTCTCTCTCTCTCTCTCTCTCTCTCTCTCTCTCTCTCTCTCTCTCTCTCTCTCTCTCTCTCTCTCTCTCTCTCTCTCTCTCCATTTCTTCCTAGGACCATCCACCACCCGTTGTCACCTCCATCTTGCCCTTAACTTCCAGACCTCGCTGCCTCCTCCTCGCCCTCCTCCTCCTCCTCGCCCTCCTCCCCCTCCTCCTCCTTCTCTTCTTCCTCCTCCTCCTCCTCCTCCTCCTCCTCCTCCTCCTCCTCCTCCTTGTCTTCGTCGTCTTTTTTCCTCGCTCCTTTTTCTCTCTCCTCTTCTGACTCCTACTTCTCCTCCTCTACCACCTAAACATATCATCCCCATTCTCTCTCTCTCTCTCTCTCTCTCTCTCTCTCTCTCTCTCTCTCTCTCTCTCTCTCTCTCTCTCTCTCTCTCTCTCTTTCCCTATCGTGTTTTTCCAGAAGAAATGGAAAATGAGCGAGAGAGAGAGAGAGTGTGTGAGAGAGAATTTTATATACCACTCTTTACTTCATCTTTGTTCGTTTCTCTTGGTCAGTAATAACAGGGTTGATTAATACCAGCGTTCTAAGCTTCTTTTTTTCTTGTGTTTGTTCTCCCGTCTTGTGTTTCTGTGGCTTTTACTCTTATG
>NC_059295.1:29758227-29765727 GCF_017591435.1 Portunus trituberculatus | reverse complement strand
CATCTCTACAGCCTTTTCTTATGCATTTGACCTTTTTCTTCCCCTACCTTACTACACTCCACATTCTCGGCAGGGGCAGCTGAGTTTCATTTTAGTATTGTCCTGGGAGATGCTGCGCCGTCACTCAGCCCCTTTTCCAACCAAGTCTGACATCGTCTTTTGAGTACAGAAGCTTTAATGATGCTTTATGCTACGAGGATATGTTTTTTTTCTTAGTTTAAATTAATTGATCATCCGTTCGCAAATGAAGAAGAGGACAGACAGAAACTAAAGAAATAACATAAATTATCGAACATCTGACATCACCTTGTTGGGCACATTAGTTTTTTGCTGGTGATTTATGCTATGTTTATTTGTGTCTCTTAATACAATGAATCATCTAAATTCGAATGGAAATTTAGAGGACAAACAGTAAATGAGAAAAATAATGAAAAAATGGCAGAATATCTCGTGATTTCTTACTTTTCTATACTTTTTCCCTTTGTTTTATCTACTCCGGGAACAAATTGGGTTAGTAGTCCCGGGGCGGAAAGAGCACATCGATAGCAGCGCGGGAAAGGGACTCAGCTGCCACGTGTGCTTTGCTGGAGTAAAGAAGTGGAGACGGAGGAAACCGGATTACGTCTCCTTTGTGTGTGTGTGTGTGTGTGTGTGTGTGTGTGTGTGTGTGTGTGTGTGTGTGTGTGTGTGTGTATGTGCGCGTGTGTGCGTGCGTGCGTGCGTGCATTGATATTTTCCGTCCTGCTACATCTGACATCGTTTCTTTTCAACAACGAATATACATTTTTTTATTCACTCATTCTTTTTTTTCTTCTATCCCTTATTTTTTTCATTATTTTTTCACTTCTCTTTCTTTATCATCTCGTACCTCATACTTTTTTTCATTTCCATTTTTTTCGTTTCGTGACACTGTGATGCATTGTAATCTCAACCTTGCTTCCTTGCTGGAAGAAACTAATCCATCTTCAACCATAAATATCTCTACATTTTCTTCCTTTCTTTTTTTTTTTAATATTGCTCAACTTCCTCTTTTGTTCCAGCTGACGACGACGTAAAACACAGTACGAACACTTTTGACATAAGAGGAAATATACATACACACTTATTTGATACAATTGAACCCAATTTTCATGTAACGGTGAACTGGGATGAAGTAAACAGCCAACTATCCGAAGAATATAAAGGAACACAAAGGAAAACAAATCATATGATATATCGTAGACTCTATACAAACTTCTACTCGTGTTTTCATATACTGCCGCCGTTCTGGATAAAGCATCGTTTCACTCTCAGAATAATTGCACAATAGTACACACACCCCAGTGTAATAGCAGCGTACTTTTTTTTTTTTACTCTGTTAGACTGCTTAATGAAGAAAATGATGTTTAAACACAACAGATTGCTGCTACAGAAGGAAATTTTGAGTAAGGAGGCCCCACATTCTTGTTTGCTTTACGAGGTCGGAAAGTTGTAATATCCACTCAGCTTCACGACACTTTTTCGGAACCACTGCCACCATTACATGACCTTGTCGAGGCGCTTCAGTTTATTTCGATTTTTTTTTCTTTGTATCATTCTCTTTAAATTTGTCTTTTTCTGCCATTTCCCTTGTCAATCCTTTCCCGCTACGTTTGTTCTTTCTTATCCTTCTGTATCTCATTATCATCAGATATTTATCTTGTCTTCGACGCTTAGTTTCCAGTTTCAAGCCGAGGGGAGGCAAGAGAGAGAGAGAGAGAGAGAGAGAGAGAGAGAGAGAGAGAGAGAGAGAGAGAGAGAGAGAGAGAGAGAGAGAGAGAGAGAGAGAGAGAGAGAGAGAGAGAGAGAGAGAGAGAGAGAGAGAGAGAGAGAGAGAGAGAGAGAGAGAGAGAGAGTCGTACCCACAGTAAACGATATTATTGTGAAAAGAAATTATTTTTCCTTCCTCACGTCATTTAATCCAACACACACACACACACACACACACACACACACACACACACACACACACACACACACACACACACACTAATATCTCTTCCTCCAGGTCATCAAACTCCATCTCTTTTGTTTTCCCCTTCGCGTTTGAAACAAAAGCCAGTGTTGTTCTTTCTTTTCTTCCTACGTACATAATATTCTCTCTTGGATATGTTTTGCTGCACTGGAGTCTGAGGCAACCGATATTTTTTTTCTTTTTTTTTCGTCCCTGCTGATGGATTATTGATAATGGATTGCACTTAGGATGGGGCGTCTCGCAGCCTGTGTGTGTGTGTGTTATCATCTGGGTGAGAAAGACGAAAGTATCGACAGCTGTGAGAGGACGCACCTGTGTCTGTTTTTCTCGTACTCGTATGGGTTGGTACCCAAGTGTGATGGGATGGGTAGAGAGTCTGCCAAAGCCTTATAAGAATTAGAAAAGGTAAGTGTTACTAAGAAAACAACACTGTATCGCGGGGCATCATGAAATATTTTCAAATATCTTTCGTAGATTATTTAAGATGGCCGGAAGTGAGGGCATATAAAATTTAGCAGTGCTTTATAATTGCAGGAAAGAGATGAAGTAATTATTAGATAGATAGTTTTACTATGTATTAAAATGTTTCAGTATTTTCACGATCTTTTTATGTCTGTGTTGAACACTTTAAACAGTCACACAAATGTAATAATGGAACATTTACCAGGCCCTTACAAAATACTTAAAAACTATATGAAACATCAACACCATGACTTTATCGTCAAGTATATTAGTATTTACACATATTTTAATTCTTTGGATATGCCATCTACTTAGCATCGCCACCTGGTGATCTCTGGTTAATTATGGAACTCCCTGCCTGTGTCTGTATTTCCTACATCCTATGACTTGACTTAATTTAAGAGAGAGTTTTTAAGACATTTATCCTTGTATTTTGGCTAACACTCTTGGACCCGTAAGGGAACTTGCGTCTGGGTGGATCTCTTTTTTTGTTGCCATTAGCGAGCTCTTCCACTCTTACATAAAAAGAAATACGATATAGTGATTACCGTATTTCATATGTGCTTCCGAAAATAGAGTAACAACACACGTAACTTAGTCGCAAATACCTTAATAATTTCAAGATGTTTTCCATTACCAGAGTACAACCAATAGGCAGAAATAAGAAAAAGCTACCAAACTCCCACCTCAAATGACTTTAATATTTCGTAATTTTCAACTGCTAAACTTGGACGGGGATAAAAGATAAAGTCATTGGGGACTGAAACAGCAGCAAGGAAATACCACAGAAATGACGAGGTACTCTACACTTCCTTCGCGAGGCATAAATCAGAGGGCAGCATAAACATGGCGCCCATTAGTTACGTTAATGGGGAAGTCAGAGGCACAAATCACACGGGCGAGGTGAAGCGAGAGAGGAAATTTGTTATCTCCGCCGCTACTTGTCTTCGTTCCATCACCATAACTCTTATCAAAACAAGTCACAATGTTATCACGCTGTTATTACGCCCCATCTCGCCTGCCAACCCGTGTCCTGTGTGTGTGTGTGTGTGTGTGTGTGTGTGTGTGTGTGTGTGTGTGTGTGTGTGTGTGTGTGTGTGTGTGTGTGTGTCTGTCTGTCTGTCTGTCTGTCTGTCTGTCTGTCTGTTTATCTGCATGTTCCTACTTGTATTACCCAGGATCTACGTTTAGTCTGTTTTGTCAAGTGTTTAATTTTACTTACTTTTAGCTTAGTATTAAATTGCGTGTGTGTGTGTGTGTGTGTGTGTGTGTGTGTGTGTGTGTGTGAGCGGGCGGTAAAGTTTCTCGTAGTATATCCTGGGATCAGTTCCTGCAATGATTTATGTAAGTGCTCCTTTTTTTTTCCCCAGACGAAGTTACCCTTGCCTCCCTAAACCATTATTAAGATTTGCCCAAAGCCGATACGAAATTTATGTATCGTTAGGAGGATGAGCAGAGAGAGAGAGAGAGAGAGAGAGAGAGAGAGAGAGACATATGCTCCCCTTCATATATCCTACACGTGAAGAACCTCATTGCCTGAATACATTTAACTCAGGTGGAATAATGTGTTCAGATACCTTAACTGAATGTTTAGAGAAAGAAGCGTAGTATGTACCAGTTTTGTCTTGAAAATACGTGATGTTAACTTTTATCAATATCTTTTTTTAAATATTTTTTTTTTTATTTTAGATTTTTTTTTCTATAGCGTACTTTATTTTTCTTATTTGTCTTTTCTTTCTTTCACACTCCCTCTCCGTTTTGCAGCTTCCTTCTTTTATTCTTTTTCTTTCCCCGTGTCCTTAATCCGAACTCTTTTTACGTCTTCCTTTCTTCATTGCTCGTCTTCCTGGTCCTTTTCTGCTTCCCTCATCATCCTTCCTTCGCTCTCCTTCCATCTCATCCTGAAGTAATCTTTCCACCCACAACAACATAAGGTCTCCTCTCCCTAATCCTACAATATCTTTTCAGCGTCCTCTTCTTCCTCCCCTTTTCCTTCGTCTCTTTCTTCCCCTTCTCTTGTTATTTATTTTCCTTTTACTTCTTTTTCGATCATCTTTTTCATTTCTTGTTATCATTTTTCTTCATCTAATGCTGTTGTTTATCCTTTTCATTTTTTTCGTCTTCTTCTTCTTCTTCTTCTTCTTCTTCTTCTTCTTCTTCTTCTTCTTCTTCTTCTTCTTCTTCTTCTTCTTCTTCTTCTTCTTCTTCATCTTGCAGTTTCTCCTCCTTCTCACTCTCTTCCAATTTGTCCTTTAGTTGACTTTTTTTTTAATCCACACACACACACACACACACACACACACACACACACACACACACACACACACACACACACACACACACACACACACACCTTCCATCTCCTTGCTCATCCACTCAGCCCCATCTATCTCCATATTATCCTATTTTCCACTCCTCTCTCACCCTGCACCAGCCCTCCAATGTTTTCCTTCTCATCCTCCTCCTCCTCCTCCTTCTCGTCCTCCTCTTCCTCCCCCTGTGCCTCATCTTTGCTCAATTATCAGCAGAGAAATAGCACAAAACGTCATTAAGTGGGGTTCCTTCGTACGTACCTTACCCGAGCCTGTCTTGCTACCTTCCTTCCTTGCCCCTCTCTCTCTCTCTCTCTCTCTCTCTCTCTCTCTCTCTCTCTCTCTCTCTCTCTCTCTCTCTCTCTTCAGCCTTCACATGATTTCGTATCTTGCCAGTGGCTTTATTTTGCCTCCCTCTTGGACGCTCCCTCGTATATATCGTAGTGCTTCCCTTCCTTGCTTCTGCTATTTCTCTTCCTTCTCCTTCTCCTTCTGCTCTTGTCTGTTTTTTGCTTTTCTTCCTTCCTTTTCAATAGCTATCATGGCCTTCTCCTCCTTCTCCTCCTCCTACTTGTAAATCTTCTTCTTTCTCCTCCTCCTCCTCCTCCTCCTCCTCCTATTGCGTTATCTTCCTCTATTTTTGTAGTTTATTTTTGCTTGTCTTCCTCTTTTCTGTTTATTTTTCTGGCATCATAAGAGAACATTTCTTTTTCTCTGGCCGCCTCGTAGGAGGAGAGAAAAGATGCGGGGAATAAAGTTGACTTCTAAAAGAGGTAACCTTGTTATCAGCGCGCTGGCTTTCTGTTAGATGAGTAAGTCTTATGCTCACCCTTATGTTCCCTTGCATTCCTCCTCCTCCTCCTCCTCCTCCTCCTCCTCCTCCTCCTCCTCTTCTTCTTCCTTCTCTACTTCCTCTTGTCACTCGTCCTCCACTTCCACATCTTAACTTTTTTTGTCCTTTTATGTTTTGTGTTTGTTTATTTTCTCTTTGTTGTTTCTCCGTATCTTCTTTTTATTTGTTCCTTATCTCCTCCTTGTATTTGCTGTTTTCCCTTCTTCCTCTTTCTTATTTTTCCTTTTACACACCCTCATACTATTCATCTTCTTATATTTTAGTTATCTCAGTTTTCTTTCTATTCTTTTATTTTTCTTATCTCCTATTATCATTTCTTTTCCTCCTTCTCGTCGTTTTCGACCTCCTTCTCGTCATTTTTCGACCTCCTTCTCTTCCTTCCCCTCTTTTTCCTTCTCCTTCTCCTCCTCCTCCTCCTCCTCCTCCTCCTCCTCCTCTTCTTCTTCTTCCTCCTCCTCCATCTCTACCACTACATCGTCCTTATTTTTCTACATTTTTTCCGTTTCTTTTCTTCTCTTTCATGGTTTCTTGCTTTATTTGTACTTTCTCCTCACTTTCTTTGATTCCTCATTATATATATATATATATATATATATATATATATATATATATATATATATATATATATATATATATATATATATATATATATATATATATATATATATATCTTAGCTTCGAGTATTCACACCGTCACTAACAACGGTCCCAAGAAACAGATGGCGTTGCTATCGTTACCAGGAACACGACATACTCCTTCCTAACTGTCCGCATCGGTAAGCAAAAGAAAGTAAAGAATATAAATTATGGTTCAGCGGTCAATCCACGCGAAAGCTGCTCAGTACAAGCTGCAAGGAAAGTACGAGTAATAACAGTGACAGTGCAAGTTACCAGCAAGGGCTTATTAGATGATTACACGAATATATGGATAGGGATGATAGGTGGAAATAAGTAGGTGTTTCTCTATACAGGGATTGCCACGTGTACGCCTGGTGGTTTTTTTGTAGCATCATTTACCTGATTTTGTTCGTAAGAGTAGTATCAGTGTGACTTCCAAGTCAGCTCTGATTGGAAGAAATAAAAGTGTCTGGACGAGGATAATAGGTGAGAATAGGTAGGTGTGTTTCTTTTCTATACAGGAACTGTCATGTGCAGGCCTAATGGGTTCTTGGAGCTCCCTTTATTTATTTTTTCCCCTTATGGCATTATACTAATATTCATTGGAATGCTCCTGAGTATCCATCGTTGACTGTGAGGACGTAAAATAATTGGAAAAGAATATTCTATTAACTTGAAAATAAAGGAATGTGTCACCAAAGAAAGTGCTTCACTTTTACATTGATATATTCCATAGAGAACAGCAAACATTGAAACGTGATAAAGTTGTCAAGCTTCATGAGGAATTTAACAGTCGAGTATTGTTGCAATGATATGGAGCTCAACTAGATAGTACACTTTTCATGTGCACTTATGAAATAGGGACGATGCTCATATTTTTAATTGTTTCGTACTCATAGGCACTACATTTCAATGGTACGGATATTATTTGTTAGATTATCACGGTATTTTCTCCAGTTATAACGCAGGAAACTTTTCAGGCTATTACTAGAATTATGAAGTAGCTTTCAAAACTTTAGTACTTCCATTATAACCTTTCAACGACAGTCGATATGGTGGTCCTGAGTGAGAATATATAATATATGGAAAACTCGCCGCGCTGTCACTACGAATAATCCCAAAATCATCAGTATTTAATTTCTTCATCGATGATCATATATATATATATATATATATATATATATATATATATATATATATATATATATATATATATATATATATATATATATATATATATATATATATATATATATATATAT
>NC_059295.1:29685727-29743227 GCF_017591435.1 Portunus trituberculatus | reverse complement strand
ACACACACACACACACACACACACACACACATTATTTTTGCTATAGCGTTGACCAGCAACACCTTCCAACACTGCTTTCTCTCCTGTTAACCTTATTTGCTTCCACTGATAATATTGTGCTGAATGAATGCTGTTCAGAATGTAGATTGTTTTGTTCCATTCGATGCTCTGACCACCACGACCGTCAAAACACTAAATTCCTTTATTTTATTTATTTATTTATTTTTTATTTATTTCGTCTGATTATGTCTCTTATTTTCTTCTGTTTGGATCTCACTGCTGTTGAATCCTAAAGTGTTTTGGAGTTATGAGATGTATGTGTTCTAGTTTTCCTGTGTATATGTATTTATAAGTGGATCCTTTTCTCGTCATCATTCGCTGTATGTTTTAAGGGATTATTCTACTTTCTCTCTCTCTCTCTCTCTCTCTCTCTCTCTCTCTCTCTCTCTCTCTCTCTCTCTCTCTCTCTCTCTGGTGTGTGTGTGTGTGTGTGTGTGTGTGTGTGTGTGTGTGTGTAGGAAGGTAGGTAGGTATGTGTTCATAGCGATACGTTGAGCTGTAATTCATTATTTAAATTTGGAAGTGAACAAAAAAAAACATGTATTAACATTTCAGTAACACGATCCTGGAATGCCACTTTCGTAATGATGGGATAACACAGTCCATACCTTGCTCGTATTTTACCCGGGCTGTCTGCTACTCGGTAAATGTTTGCAGTGTGGCTTAGTTGCGTGACATCAGGCTCGTGCACCTATCACTCCTCACTTTTCACTCCTCATCCCTTCATCACCACCAATATCACTTGTAACATAAATATTATCCTCAGTATTAGCAATCAGTGTGTAATGAAAAATAACGTGGTCAGGGTAAATAATGCTTGATCTAAAAGACAGGAAGGAACTGGTTCTGAAGGAGAGTGCTAGATGACTTTATTGTTATTAATAATGAGTCATTACGAAATTTAGATCAACTAAATATATGGGTCGAATTCATGGATGTTGAAAACCTCCTTTCCTTTTCTTCTCATCTTCATTACTCTTCGTTACTCACCCGCCAGTCAATATTGACATCTTTACTCCAGATAAAATCGTCTTTACCTTTTATTTTGTATTTTCTTTGCTCCAAGTGCCCTGGAGAAGTTTGTTTCGTTTATAGAAATTGGGGATCCAGTGGTTTGATTTTAACGTTTAGTCTTATTCTTGATATTGAATGGGTATAAATTGTTTATCTTTCTTGGTCCAAGCAGTTTTTGCAAATTTTAATTGATTGTAGTGAGTAGATATGTATTTTCTTATTATTGTAGGATGTAATGGTGTTTTGTGTTTTTGGGACAGGCTAAGTCACTTTGTGACTTGGAGTTTTTGTTAAGGTTTTTGGTTTGTTGTACACCTGAAGATGGGATATGTACTTTCCCGAAACGTTGTGTGAAGTGGATATAATGAAGATAACCGTCCTTTTGTGGGTCTTCTCTCTCCTTTACCGTGTGCGATATAGACGTCCTGTCTTTCAAGTCATACTATATATATATATATATATATATATATATATATATATATATATATATATAGAGAGAGAGAGAGAGAGAGAGAGAGAGAGAGAGAGAGAGAGAGAGAGAGAGAGAGAGAGAGAGAGAGAGAGAGAGAGAGAGAGAGAGAGAGAGAGAGCGTTCGCTTTGCATGTGAAAGGCCCCAGGTTCGATCCCCAATTCTCCCACCAGGGGATGTAGCTCAAATGGTAGAGCGCTCGCTTAGCATGTGAGAGGTACGGGGATCGATACCCCGCATCTCCAAATTTTTAACGTCTAAGTACAGGCCTGTCAGCTTAACTTTAGTTGTGGGTAAACTAATGGAATCAATAATAGCGAAAACATTAGGGAACACCTAGACAAACACGGCTTGATATATCACACACAACATGGATTTACGAAGGGGAAGTCGTGTCTTACCAACTTGTTGAGCTTTTATAGCAAGATTTATCAGGCGGCAGATAAATGTGATAGTTATGACATTCTATACTTAGATTTCAGTAAAGCCTTTGTTTGACAAAGTACCTCACCAGAGGCTCTTAAAAAAGGTTGAAGCACACGGTATAGAGGGTAGAATATTAGGCTGGATTAAAGTGTGGTTAGACGGAAGGCGACAAAGGGTAATAATTAATGGTTCGAATTCCGAGTAGGGAGAAGTAGTTAGTGGGGTGCCACAGGGCTCAATTTTAGGGCCATTATTATTTCTGATATTTATCAACGACTTGGATAGTGGAATTAATAGTGATATCAGTAAATTTGTGGACGACACAAAGATAGGTAGATTAATTAGGTCCGATTCGGATGCTAAGGCTTTGCAGGCTGACTTGGATAGGATGAAAGAATGGACAGATAGATGGCTAATGCAGTTCAATATTAACAAGTGCAGGGTGCTGAGCGTGGGTAGAGATAATCCAAACAATAGGTACACAATAGATAACGTGGCACTAGGAAGTTCCAAGTATGAGAAAGATTTAGGAGTCATAGTTAGCTCTGATCTCGGTACAAGGAAGCAATGTATTGAGGCCAGAAATAAGGCGAATAGAGTATTAGGTTTCATCTTTAGAAGTGTTAAAAGCAGGAGTCCTGAAGTAATACTAAAATTATACTTGGCGCTGGTCAGGCCACATCTTGACTATGCGGTACAATTCTGGTCCCCACATTACAGGAAGGACATAGCTCTGTTGGAGTCAGTGCAAAGGAGGATGACTAAAAAGATACAGGGAATGAGGGATATACCCTATGAAGAGAGACTGAAAAAACTTCCTTAGAGAGACGTAGGTTAAGAGGAGACTTGATAGAAGTATTTAAGTGGTATAAGGGTTTTAACAAAGGGGACATGAATGTAGTTCTTAGGATCAGTAGCGGGGACAGAACCAGAAATAATGGGTTTAAACTTGAAAAATTCAGGTTTAGGAAAGAAATGGGAAGAAACTGGTTTTCAAACAGAGTGGTTGATGAGTGGAACAGTCTCAGTGGTCATGTAGTCAGGGCTGAGTCAATAGGGAGCTTTAAAAAAAGGTTAGATAAATTCATGGATGGGGAAGATAGATGGAATTAGGTAGATTAAGCACACTGGGACTGCCTCGTATAGGCCTGGCGGCCTCTTGCAGCTTCCCTCCTTTCTTATGTTCTTGTGTTCTTATATATATATATATATATATATATATATATATATATATATATATATATATATATATATATATATATATATATATATATATATGTGTGTGTGTGTGTGTGTGTGTGTGTGTGTGTGTGTGTGTGTGTGTGTGTGTGTGTGTGTGTGTGTGTGTGTGTGTGTGTATCTCTTTCTCTCTAGAGTCTAGAGGGTCTCTCTCTCTCTCTCTCTCTCTCTCTCTCTCTCTCTCTCTCTCTCTATCTCTCTCTCTCTCTATCTATCTATCTATCTATCTATCTATCTATCTATCCATATCCATATCTATATCTATCTATCTATCTATCTATCTATCTATATATATATATATATATATATATATATATATATATATATATATATATATATATATATATATATAATCACGATATTTGCTCTCTATCCAACAGGAATTATCGGCCGTCAAGGTGCCAGTCATATGTTCATTCATTTATGATTCACAAACCAACCACAGACTGCAGCATAAAACATTTTCCCTCCAACACTAAAAATTGGTTTGCGCAGTGGGGAGTTATGAATTTATGTTCACGGTTCAGTCACTACTTGTAACTCTAGAGCTTTACTTTTCCCTCGCATGTGCATATACACTTACATTTTTCTTACTGGCTTTATTGCTTTGAGAGAGCATAACAATTTGCGACACTTGTTGTCCAGTGCGTCGTTTCATCAGACACAAATTCAACGGAATTTTTTCAATCATAATGTGTGTAAGTATTTCGAAACGATGAGAATAAGTAGGGAGAATAAATTAAACAGCTTGTTGATGAAATGTGTGTGTGTGTGTGTGTGTGTGTGTGTGTGTGTGTACACTGCTGTAAGGTGATTATTTGGTTGTTAACATGAGTAATTAGTGGTAAGATTGTTTGCGTGTTAGTTATTTAAATGATTTCAGAGAACCTAATTATTAACGCTCTACCAAGGAAGTGAAATGAACGGTAGAGGCAAGAAGGATTGATGGAGCCGTACTATATTTTCAAAACTGTTGTGAAGCTGGATATTTGCATTTCCCTTGCCGATGCACTGAAAGAAACATAAGCACTACATTTAATCTTCTTGTCGCATAGTACGTTAAGATTTTATCTGTTAAATGAGATGACTCTCGACAACCAGTGATTTCAAATTCGCCTTGAAGGAATGTACACAAATAAATAGCTAACTTCAAATCCCACATTTTTTTCTTAATGAAATAGCATTGTTGATGAAAAAAAAAATAGCAAATTTCAGGATATAACGAATAATGATATTTTACAGATATACCTTAAGCGAATTACGGTCTTCAATTCAATTCCAATCATGTATTTATCGTATGGTTCAGGAAACATAAAGATCCTTAAAGTGTTTCGGATTGATTCGGTATCTCATTATCTCGGACAGTCATTTCGATCTCTGTCACCTTCGACTCTCATGATTATCAGCTCTGGCTTACAGCAAAATGTTATAATTCACATTCTTTGAATCTAACTAAAAAAAATAGAAGTCGGTGTCAAAGAGGATTCATATATGCAAATATCTTTTCTTCCACTGTTCCGTTTCAAAGTGGTTTCACTCTCTTCTGTTTCTGTTTATAGAGTCCTATGACTCCCTGGTGAGGAAAACCGTAACACTGCCAACCACTTATTACAAAATTCTGTAATGTTTATGTGCGGTAAGTGCAAGATCTAAATGAAGTAACACTGTTTTTCAACTGTTTTTTTTTTTTTTGGTTTTCACTCTATTAACAGTAGAAACACTCTTGAAAGCTCGATTAAAAATTTATCTTTGAAATCAGTCGTGGTGAGAAAACAGAATTTCAGAATACGGGTTTTAGACCCAACCGTAGCAGCTGCAATGATCAAGTTAGGCAGCTTTAATAGCTACACTGTCACATTAGGAATGTAAATTGTGCATGTGTTATTGGGTACTAAAAAATATATGTCTGAGTTTCCGTGGGAAATGCATAGTTTTATTTTCAGTATCATGCTCATTTTTTTAATTTTTTATTGTCCAGCTGGAGATTTTTGAGAACACGGGGTTTTCGGGTGGCAGAAATTAAAATACTGATTTGCTAGTGAAGCAAATGAAAGAAGGATTGACAAGACAATTTTGATCGGGTCATGCGTAAAATGCTGGAATTAACTGATAGATATAATGGCTATAAATGTAATTGGAACGTTAGGAATATGATTTAACCTCTCTATCTCTGTTTCCGTCGCAGATTAGCACATTCGAAGATATTTGTGTCTCTTCTTTTCTTAAGAATAATCACTAAAAATCCGAAATTGTTTCGAACTTCAGGTGTTTGAGAGAGTTTTTCATAGAACATGATTTTCAGACCTTGACTGGAAGTGCGGTTAACAGTAAGTTCTTCACTCAAGGAAAATTATCATCCAATCAAATGGCTTTCTGACTGTAAGTGGAAGCTGACTGTTCGCCATGATGCAGTTCTTGATCACTCTCGCCATGTCCGGTTGCGGTGATTGCCCATTTACTTATTTTGGAGATATAGCAACATCTTTTTAAGCGACGCAGCATTAGCCATTCTTTTTAAATCACACAGGTGTTATTCCAAGTACTGTGAAATGTCCCAAGTGTCATTTGGAGTTCATTGTTTGTGAAGAACAAATTATTTTGCGGTGCACCGAAACGTTCCGGATCCAGAATGGCGCAGCTTCATTTTTAGGAAATGCTAGATGGAATGTTGTCGAGGGTACGGTCCCCGTCTAGGATTTCTGGATATGGGACACAAATTTTGCTGTTAAGTTTTATTTATAAATCATATACATATCTGGGGATTTGGTTCTTTTCTAGAATCACTGCTCCACGCCGATCTGTATAATACGTATAGCACAGTGCAGTATATGTCACGTGTTTACCGTCAGTGAGAGTTTTGATGAGTGCTCGACCTTATTATGTCCACAGTAATAAAGTAAACATTCTAGGTATCTACCAGAATCTAAGTCCACAGTTGTTTCCGTCTTGCTTCCCGGAGCACGCTGAGCCTGAAAACACTATTTAATGCGCCACACACTGTAGTTCATTACATTTTTATCATATAATATCTGTTAACGTGATAATTATGTCATTATTTAAAGAGTGCAATCAGTTTAATTATACTTTTATTTTTATATAATTGCATCAATTTCAAAACACGTGATCTTCACATGATTGTACTACATGTATTTGTATTTCTACGCCAGTAACTACTGTGAAATGAAGGCAAATCCCCATGCTCTAGGGAAACTTTAAGACATGTAACGACAGAATATTTTCAATACAAGTACGACAAATGTTAAGAAATGCTTCATTTTACATCTTTCTATGTATTTATGAATATATACCGGCGATCTCTGCAATCGCAAACAAAAACATAATAACAACAGGGAAAACAATGAAAGTTTCCTTGTGGAGTCAGGGAATATCCTGTACCTGCATATGTATTACTCCGCCAATTCAGCGCTTTAACAGACTGCCACGTCTGCTGCCGGTTGAGAACTCAGTCCTCTTCTCGCCGCCATCATGAATTGCCACGATTGCGACCTCGGCCTTCTGGAATTCTATCATAAATATACAGGCAATGCTAGACTTTTTTTCGATGTCTGTGTACGCCACAAACTCATCCTAGATGAAAAGAAGTGCGAGGTGTGTGACAAGCCTGCAACATTGGATTTCTCACTAAAGTTATGGCGTTGTCAGAAAATGCGCTCGGCCAAAAAAGAAAAGAGTTAAGTGCACGTGGAGCCAAGGAGTGTTTAAGAACACATTCTTTGAAAATGCACATTTAGATCTGGAAACTGTTCTCATATTTGTTAACTGTTATATACGAGAATGCTTCTCCTATGTGTTCACAGAGAGTGAACTTGGGCTTGCTAACACCACCATTTGTGACTGGGCCAGTTTTTGCAGGGAAGTATTAATTGGGTGGTGCATCAAGCGAGAAGGGAAGATTGGTGGTGATGGAAAAATTGTGGAGATTGATGAAAGTAAGTTTGGGAAGAGGAAATATAATGTTGGACGAATCATCGATGGACAGTGGGTGTTCGGTGGTGTGTGTCGTGAAACCCGAAGCTGCTTCATGGTACCGGTGGAGAAGCGAGACAGCCAAACTCTTCTTGCTATTATAAAGGACAAGATTGAGCCGGGAACCATAATAATTCCAGATTGTTGGAAAGCGTATGATTGTCTGCAGGATGAAGGCTTTAAACACCTTACAGTGAATCATTCAGTGAACTTTGTAGACCCCTGCAACAAGGCGACACACACCAACACCATCGAGAGGGCGTGGCGTTAGGTAAAAAGTAAAGTGCCGCTGTATGGAAGAAAGAAAAAACACTTTGTGGGCTACCTTGCGAGGTCCATGTTCATCATGGCGCACAAGGAACCAAATAAAAGATTTCACGTTTTCCTACAATAAATTGCAGCACTTTACAATCCATATACGCCTACCAGCCACACATCCTAATTTCCTCCAACCAAACTTACTGTACGCCATATCTCGCCTCCATGAAGTTGGATCCCACCTTAAAACTCGGTGAGTATTTTATGATTGTTTTTGTGCTCTGTTGTCTACGTTGACTGTTTGCTCTTGGCGATATGTAGATGTGCGAAGAGGTTATAATTCAGTTTGCCACTGCTCGCGAAGCGAGCAGCGACTGCCTTTGCTGTTAACCCCCGTGGTTCTTCTCTAGAATCACTGCTCCACGCCGATCTGTATAAGGATCTGTATAAGGATACGTTAGGTTAGGTTTAGGTTAGGGTTAGGTTAGTGTTGTAGGGGGGGTCCGGAGGGCTGCGCCCCCTCCTGGCTAGGTTAGGTTACGTTAGGTTAGGTTTGTTAGGGTTAGGTTAATGTTGCAGGGGGTGGTCCGGGGGGCACAGCCCCCGCGGTTAAGTTAGGTCACATTAGGTTAGGTTTGTTAGGGTTAGGTTAGTGTTGTAGGGGGATCGGGGGGCCTGCGCCCCCCCGGTTAGATTAGGTTACGTTAGGTTAGGTTTATGTTAAGGTTAGGTTAGGTTACGTTATGTTACGTTTTTGTCCTTAGATTTTTTTGGATTGCCATATCTCGCCTTTTTTGGCTCCCCCCTCCAAAAGCCCCGATTCCCCACAGTCCCCCAAGCTTGTTGGGGGCGAGAAGGGGGGAGAGGAGAGGAAAGGGGAGGAGCAGTGGTTCTGTAGTTTTTACTGGGGATTTTTCCATGGATATCTATGGAAAATCATCACTTACCGATTTTTAGGCTATACATTTATAATCAAAATTTCACCAGTTCGCTTACCCAACGGAAAACCACGCATTCCCACATGTACCCAAGCTTGTTGGAAGGACAGGGTGATTGTTATTTCCACTTAAAGGTACTACAGTCTGCAAACGCCGATCTTAACTTCGAGGCGGCACACTGTTCGTTTAGGTTAAGGCCCCTGAGCAAGCATAATAATTGTTCTGGGACCATTCTTGATAAGTAATTACGATAGAACTAGAAATCATGGGTTATTGCATTTGAGAGCTGGTTCTCAAAATAGGTTGATGAATGGATGAAAAGGAATCAGTGGGAGTCAAACTGTTAGTGCTGAATCATAAAGAAACTTGCAATGATAGACAAATTTATAGATGGGACTTATAAGTGGAAATCGGTTGTTAGGTTTCTTAGGCTCAATGGATTTTTGCAGCTTCCCTTATTTTCTTATGTCATATTTTTGAAGGAAGAAAACGACTGGAAGCAGATATTCTTAATAATCTTTGGGATATTTATGCAGAAATTAACGGTAGCACCTCGTATCTCTTGTGCAACCCTGCCTAGAGTTATTGGTATGTTTAAGGGTAAGTGCAGCTTTGTGCAGTTTAACATAATACTCCCGTAGCATTTTTACCGTTTATCGTATGTCCGCACTTCATCTCTCACTCCTCTCACCCTTGTAAGGTCCCAATTCATGGAGTAGACCTCGCATATTTCCCGTAAAGAGTTGTTGTCGCAGTCTCACGTAATGCGAGTATCCTTGCTGTGATATCAAACCTCTCCCCTCATACTGGTATTCACTAAGCTCTACTTGGATTTCAAGTTAGATTTATCCGATTCATACTTTTTACTAGCAATCTAGATCTGTGTTTTAGTTTAGTAGTCAGCACTATCTAAAGTAAAGATTAAAAATACCAATGTAAAGGTCGCATCTTTATGACTTCATATTTTGTGGCAAGACTTTGCACGTGATCCGTAGTTTTATATTCTCTTTCATATTTTATGCGAGAGAGAGAGAAAGAGAGAGAGATGTATTTTCCCTGGGTCAACAAACTTAAAAGTGCCAGGCGGCGGCGGCAGGAGCCGGGCCACTGAGAACGGGGTCTGACGAAGAGGAAATCACAGCTATGTCACCTGCTCTAAAACTGAATACTAATGACAATACCCTATCTGTTTCACAACATTTGTTGCTTTTAGTGCCGATACTGCAAGACTGAAAAAAAGACACTACAAAATTAAGCTATTTCTTCGGTCTTTTCGTTGTCAGTAGATTATATTGTAGACTTGCATTATGCGGGTTCATCATGTGTCACTCTTTAAGTTCTTTAGGGGAGTAAGAGACCGCCATACCTCAGCCATTTAGTAAAAGGAAGAATTGATGGATCCCTTCTTGCCTGTTCAGCGACACTGACAAATGTTAGGTGCGCAGCAAGCTTTGGGTGTCAGCGAGACAAACACCAGGCAGGTTAGGCTTAAATGTGCATGCATATGTGTGTTGAATATAATCACATTTCTTCTTCTTTACTCTTAACTTAACATAAAATAAAAATGAAGTATTATACCAATCCTGTCAAAAGAGATCCGTATTAAGCTATGAAATTACTTTCTCGTAACTAAAAGCACAAACCGCTGGTCAAAGAACCTAAGAGAGGGATGATTCTTATCCAGGCAAGATAAAAGGAGTGAAAGGCCTGGCAGCAGGCACGTGGGTGAGATACGAGTACACACGCCAAGCAGGTGCCAAACATGAAATTTTTCTTTATATGTGAGGCACCCAGCCATGAGCGTCACACAATATCGAACAAGAACAGAGCAATGAAAAGATTAATAATTCTCAGTTATTTAATTTTGGTAATCAAGACAAAGGAACATGATGGATCAGAAGACAAAGAATCATAGTAACATTGTGAAACCACCTTCCTTGTTTCAAACCAATGGAGGCAGACATTGCACACGTAAAGAAGAACAGTAATTTTTGCGTCGCACTGTCAGAGTGGCTCGGAAAACATGAGGGAAGAAGTGTTTCTGGCAACCGCCCTCCACCCTCCTACATACATACACACACACACACACACACACACACACACACACACACACACACACACACACACACACACACACACACACACACACACACTCACCAAGCCGTATTAGCATGAGACATATGATGGTGTGCACTTCTTTGCGTGAGCTGTGTGCGGAAGTAGGCACACACACACACACACACACACACACACACACACACACACGCGCGCACGCACACACACACACACACACACACACACACACACACACACACACACACACACACACACACACGAATTAGAAAGAGTTAGAGTGTATTGATCTAGGGAAGGAAAAGGAGTAAGGTTGACAAGACCACAATGTTTGAAAAGATAATCCCATTGTTCGCTCTGTTAATAATGACAGCGACTTATTACAAGGAACCTTCGCAAAATTTCCCGGAAAGACCATATTCCCAACAAAGGCAAATCGTTCTGCATACTCTGGCCAAGGCAAACGATTATTCCTCTCGTGCTGGAGGGTTATAGTAGAGCAAGTGCTATTCAGGTATCGTTTACTTTGATCGCTCTATCTAAACCACCTATCTCCTCCGTACCATTTTGCCTTCATGGGTCTTTATGAATGGGTTTCCTTCTGGTTGATTCTTAGTATTTCAGAGTAAATGACCTACATCAGTTGCTCATCTCATGCTGCTGCTATTACTCATTCTTTTTCACGCCTTTCGTAATAGTAGAAATACCAGTAGTAGTAGTAGTAGTAGTAGTAGCAGTAGTAGTAGTAGTAATGTAGATAATAATAACTGATAATAATAACAATAGCAATAATAATAATAATAATAATAATAATAATAATAATAATAATAATAATAATAATGATAATAATAAAATTATAATGATAATAGTAATAACAATACAAATAAAAATAATAATAATAACAATAATAATGATAATAATAATAATAATAATAATAATTGTATTGATAATAATAATAATAATAATAATAGTAATAATAATGACTTTTTTTTCATTATGGCCTGTAGCGCCTGTAGGTATACTTGAAGAGTATGGGAAGAGCTGTTCAGCTCTCACCCATTAGTGGTGCATGCAATTTTATTTATAGTATTACCCATATTAGGGCCCATATCTTCATCCAACCCTATGTTTGCTGCAAGGCAGTTATACCTCCACCTAGAACCTGGGTATCATGGTGACATGTAGGTAACTTTGAACTACTCGACAAGTGACGAATAATAATAATGATTGTAATAATAATAATAATGATGATAATAATAATAATGATAATAATAATAATAATAATTATAATAACAATGAAATAGTAAAAATAACAATAATGATTATACAAGTAATAATAATGTAAAACATTGACAATTTGTGGGAAAGTGGACGAGTACTTTACTTCGTGGCTAGTTTCGCCTTACCATACGCACACACATTAAACTCCAAAATATATTGATAAAAAAGTCAATAGATTTATTTCTGTATTTTATCGTCTATTAGGTGTGAATGTTATACTGTTACTGCCGCTGATGACGATGCTGGACTCTCCTCTCTCCCTTCCTAAGAATGATGGTCGTGTTTGGTATGTGTTACACTATCTGATCTTTACTTTCCATTTAATTACATGTACTTACTAGCGCCAAATTAGATGAAAATAGAGCCACGCGTTTACTCAGTATCTTTGTCGTTGTGTGTTTCACTGTTTGATCTGCTGCAGTCTCTGACGAGACAGCCAGACGTTACCCTACGGAACGAGCTCAGAGCTCATTATTTTCGATCTTCGGATAGGCCTGAGACCAAGCACACACCGCACACCGGGACAACAAGGTCACAACTCCTCGATTTACATCCCGTACCTACTCACTGCTAGGTGAACAGGGGCTACACGTGAAAGGAGACACACCCAAATATCTCCACCCGGCCGGGGAATCGAACCCCGGTCCTCTGGTTTGTGAAGCCAGCGCTCTAACCACTGAGCTACCGGCCGTGTGTGTGTGTGTGTGTGTGTGTGTGTGTGTAATTCACTGTTTGATCTGCTGCAGTCACTGACGAGACAGCCAGACGTTACCCTACGGAACGAGCTCAGAGCTCATTATTTCCGATCTTCGGATAGGCCTGAGACCAGGCACACACCACACCGGGACAACAAGGTCACAACTCCTCGATTTACATCCAGTACCTACTCACTGCTAGGTGAACAGGGACTACACGTGAAAGGAGACACTCAAATATCTCCACCCGACCGGGGAATCGAACCCCGGTCCTCTGGCTTGTGAAGCCAGCGCTCTAACCACTGAACTACCGGGCCTGTGTGTGTGTGTGTGTGTGTGAGTGTGAGTGGGTGTGGGTGTGGATGTGGATGTGGATGTGGATGTGGGTGTCTTTGTGTGTTTTGTGAATGAAGGGAAGCAGTGTTTTTGTTTCTCTATGTCTGTTTGGTAAATCTTATACGGTTCAATTTTTAACTTTCCATTTAATTGTACCTATAAGAATGTCGGTTTGACGAAATCACTCTCCGTTCGATTTATTTTTTTCATGTTTAGTGTGGGCATATGTGCTGAGTAGGGATTTGGAGGAGAGAGGTGCATGTGTCTCTGTAATACCTGTTTGATATCTTACATTATCCTTTGTTTTATATGCAATTAATTACATATAACTAATTTAAATAGAGCCACAGTTTGATATACTTTTTTTGTTTAATATCAGGTTTTTGAGAAATAAAGGACGTGTATCTGTTTGATACGTTTTAATCTGTCCAATTTTCACTTTACATTTAATTACATACGTACAACTAGATGAAAAAAAAGGAACCACTGTTTGCTTAAGCTTTGTCTAGTCTTTATGTTAGTTTCCTTGTATAATATTTGTCTTGAAGGGGTGGAGGCGTGTATCTGTTTCCCTTTCTGTCTGTATTTCCTGGCCACGTGCGCGAATCCATTTAATTAATTAGAAACCATACACTAACGCTTGCATCCGTCTCGATATCCCGTGAACCCGACAAGACATCCATAGTGTTCTTATATGGCTGATCGTAGGATTTTTTTTTGCCTTGTTGTTAATCAGTTTTTCTTTGTCAGTTCGTCATTGTTAATAGAGATAAATTTACTCTTGTTACGTGCAAAAATTTTGAATTTTTTTTTTTAACTAAGTCATTTTCGATTCTGTTTGACGTAATGCTGATGAATTTTTGGAGATCAGATCAATATCATTGAAAACCGCATTTTTTGTAAAGGAAAGAACCAAAAATTTGTATTCAAAATTGTATCACTTCTTAAACTGTTCCTTCGTTATTGTTCCTTGTGTATTAAAAGTAGAGAGAAAAGGATAACATGATAATCTGACCCTTAGTGACCATCTCCGCCATTCACCTTACCAAGTTTTAAGGAAGGGCTCTCGGCAGAAAACACATGCAGTGACGGTGACGTTTTTATACTGTTTGGAGTGCGGCTAAGAAAATACATTCATGATAATCTAAGTGATAATTGCTATGTAGAGGATTTATTTTGTTCGGATTTGGCAGAGAGAGAGAGAGAGAGAGAGAGAGAGAGAGAGAGAGAGAGAACGTCGACTATAGCTCCCTTATATTGACAGAAGTATCGATAGTAAACTAACTGTAGGGACGAAGATCCCAGTAAAATTCACGGAGGAGGAAGAGGAGGAGGAGAAAGAGGAAGAGGAAGAGGAGGAGGAGGAGGAGGAGGAGGAGGAGGAGGAGGAGGAGGAGGAGGAGGAGGAGGAGGAGGAGGAGGAGGAGGAGGAAGAAGGACGAGGAACAAAAATCATAAACAACCACTAGAAGAGACTTGAACCCAACTCGCCCACGTCCCAACACTAGCAAACCTATATCTGAACCAAGTGTTTCTATTCACTAACGATTGTGTTTCCCTTCCCCACCTAGTTTTGGGAATGGCTATGGCCCGATGGAGAGTAGATGGAGGTGGCGGCAAGGAAGTGAGGCGGCCGAGGGAAAGAGAGGGCAGCTGGCCGAGGCAGGGAACGGGAACGGGAAGGATAGTTGAGGCTACGTATAGTGTTATTGGCAGGACCCTGGAACGTCAACACTGTTAAATGGGGTCACCTTATCACGCTGATAGTATTGATTGTACCCCGTGTGTGTGTGTGTGTGTGTGTGTGTGTGTGTGTGTGTGTGTGTTGATATATAAAAAGTGTCGTACAAATGGTCTCACACACACACACACACACACACACACACACACACACACACACACACACACACACACATACACACACACGTACACACACACACCTCTTTAATAGAAAAGTAAATTTCAACTTTACTTTGCATTATGTACCGCCAGATAGATGTGAGCGTGGCCGAGTTGTAAAACTGATAGCGACTTCCGTATTCAGTTCTACGAGTAATGGAGGGATTGAACTCGGTGTAGCTAAGTGTAAGTTAAAGCTCCTATAATTACTGGCACTTATATACATTGGAAATATAGACTGTCAGAGAGAACATCTTACTGAGGACTTCCGCATGTAAGCCTGATGAAAACTCACAACCTCCTTTGCTTTCCTATATTCTCGCAGCTTCTTAGAGGAACAGATAATTTAAGACAGAAGAAAGACGGTAAGAATAGTGGAAATAAGTACGATAACCTACCGAAGTATTAACATGGACTTACAGCTTCTCAATGCAACCAAAGAGAAGCGCGTTATCTCATCCTTGAGGTTGTAATGCATAATTCTGAAAGACAAGGGAATATATGCACCGAACCTGTCTCTCGCTTGGAGATAAACCCAGTCAACCATAAGTGAATTGGGTGTGTTTCTGTAAAGGGTAGCAAGGTGATTACTAAGGATTACATAGTACCTTCAAGATGAAACAGAACAGATGAATAGAAAACAATTACAGTACTTGGAAGTGGGTGATAGATATAGTCAAAATATAATGATTTATGATAATAGAATATGATAAAATGTAATAAGTATAAGAGTACCTACATTAAACCACAATTGTCCTGTTGTATAGGAGTGATACGTGACATACATGACTAATTAATGTTTTGGCTCTGTGCGAAAGTATTGTGCAAAAAAAATTCTATGGTTTATGTATCAAGTTGAAACGAAACAAATAGAGATAAACAAGCACTGGATTTCCTCACACACACACACACACACACACACACACACACACACACACACACACACACACACACACACACACACACACACACACACACACACACACACACACACACACACACACACACACACCCCAAGTAAATCAGCAGGAAACCCGATTTATGGTCACTAAGCCTGCACCATAAGGAGGAGCAGGTGCACGTAAGTCTAGCAGCTATTCAGTTCATCCATGCTTTCCACCCTCCTGCCTCCCCTGCATAATACGTCACCAAAACACCCTCACCTCATTCACTCCCTCAACGAGCTGTTATGGTATGGCACTGGATGCGTATGGGCACTATTACAAGGGCTGTGAGTGAATGATAAAAAGAAAGCTAAATTGGCAAAACTTTAGAAAATAGAGAAAGTAGCCAGTATTCTTTAATTAAACGTCTCACCACCTTACCTCGACCACTTCTGAGAGGTGGTTGTAAGAGCTGTTATGTATTTCACGCGCGCGCGCGTTGGTACACACACACACACACACACACACACACACACACACACACACACACACACACACACACACACACACACACAGAGAGAGAGAGAGAGAGAGAGAGAGAGAGAGAGAGAGAGAGAGAGAGGCGTGAAGTTAAGTAGGTAAGGAGGTAGGGGGAGGAAGAATTTTCAAGAACACGATTCAAACCAGAGCCTCAGTTGTCCACTCGACTCTCTTTGGGTACAAGAATTATACTGATAGAGGATAGACTCACTCTTTTGGGACAGGACCTAGATTGATGGAGGATAATGACTAAACTGTTTTCTATCGTGATGAGAAGGAATTCTTATTTGTTTCCCTTGAAGTTCATTTGTTTGATGAACCATGCTAGATATGGATATTTTCCCTGACTTTGCCGTGTGTGTGTGTGTGTGTGTGTGTGTGTGTGTGTACATTATGTCTGTTGGTGGAGGGAGCATGTGTGCGCATGCGTGCGTCTGTAAATTTGGTAAAAAACGGTTAGGGACTTAGCCACTCTCAAGCGTTTGATCCATGTTTGAGCGCCAGATATCCCTCAGGCTTAAAGGCTGTCTGTAAAGCGATACATGGGCCTTTCCAGCTGTCTTGAAGCCTATCGTCAATACGGAGCTTTGGAAACCTTGCCACCAGCCGCCGGCGGCGCCCGCCAGGTGATAAGACACAGGCGACAGTCTCCTTCTACCGCATCTCTCGCACCGCCTAAGGTGTGTGTGTGTGTATGTGTGTGTTAGTATAAGGAACGACGCCTGCGGGAGACATGAGGGAGCCGCCTCAGCAGCCATGATGTCCACTCAACAAGGGACAGAACCACTCATGCTGCTTAACTGCCACTCAGTAAGCATATTGTGAGCAGACGCTCGCTAACGGGGTTTTGGGGCGTGGAGATAACGCCTTACAGAGGCGGGCCAACACGCCACAGGCCGCGGCGACCCCTTATCGTGGTGGATGGCCACTCATGGGCCACAATGGCTCCTCAGCGTGCGTGAGTTACGGTAATTGGCCGTTGATCATGCCAGTATTGGCGGCTGGATTTATTCCGAGATGGCTGGACCCAAGCAGCGCTATAACCCCTCACTCGGCGCCCACTTGATGCACGAACAGGCTGCTACTCCCGCTTTGGCGTCCTGCTGAGTGGATCTTTCTCTCTCTCTCTCTCTCTCTCTCTCTCTCTCTCTCTCTCTCTCTCTCTCTATTACGGCAGAAATACATTTAATTACTTAAACGTTTAGCAGTTTATTGCTTTTGCTCTCCATTGGAAGAATGTAATTTATTTCGCATATTTTACACAAATTCCTACAGCAGCGTGAATTGAAGCGCCGAGGAAAAATATCCCGACGCGCTATGGGAGGGAGCTGGAAATGTAAAAAGTGCAGCTCAGTCGTGCTTGTTTTTTTCGATCATAACTTTTTTCTATGCCGGTAACAGAAGCTTTAAATGATGGCTGTTTGTTTGTTCCTTGCTGGTGGATGGAAGTAAATGTGTATAGAGAGGAAAAAGGACATTGTACTCTTTCATAAATTGCAGCTCCATGAGAGACGTACTAGGTGAGTCTCATATATGTCTATATTTTTCCTACTTTGAACTTCCATCAAGAAATGATATAGTACATTAACTGACATCGTATTCTTAGTTTATAGATAAGAACATAACGTTAGGAGAGCTGCAAGAAGCCAGTAAACTTGACTTTTTTTTTTCCTATTTCATAATGTTTATATTTATCTTACAGTATTCATGTCGAAACAACTTAGAGATTTTATCAATGAATTCAGTGGTTATGTTTATAGTCAACAAAATATCTTTCTATCTATCCATCTATCTATAGCGGTCCAGCAAGAAGATAAAACAAAGTCATGTTGCCTACATATATCAAAATACTGTAGGATTATGTGAGTCTTTCTCTACAGCAACATGTAAGTATTTAGCAGGAAGGATAGGTTCAACAAAATAGCAAACCAAGAATAAGGAAAGTAACATTCAGTTATGTCGTCTCTCATAGGAGTAAGTAATAACATAGAGTACTTACTAGAGACAATTGCCCCATGTACACTGCGGATATGTCTCTATAAACTGATAAGAAAGAAAAACCCTGGTTCCGAAGAAGATAAGTCTAGGGAGTTTGTGTGCCTGTCTCCCTGCAAGAGTGAGAGTGAGAAACGGTGGGATTAAGTGATAGTGAGAATGTGAGTGAGTGTTTGCAATATATATCTATACATGTATTGTTTTTGACATGTGGCCATGTGTAATATGTATCTGAAATTATATTTTGAAAACCCGCTGAATGCTGCCTTTGTTCTTTCGTTCTCCTGTCACCGGCCAGCTTACCTTCCATGGCCAGACTTCAACACTGTAACATCAGCGTGCCTCCATAGCCTCTATCTTTTACCGTTTTGTCCCTCACTATCCAGGGGTGAGGCAATGTAGTTTTTAACGCTTCATAGGTATATCCAAGTATCCCACAAACAGCAGAAAAGGCTATTTATTTATTTTTTTGGGGGGTTTCTTCCCTGTTTAAAGTCTACGGAGGTAAATATCCTATACTCTCGACAAACTTTTGGCTGATAGTCTGTATATTTGCCATAAGCTATTTATCATCTACGACCTCAGCACTTAGTTTACGAAAATCCATCATATTCTGCTACCTCCACCTTCTTTAGCTACTGAGACCAGAGAGGAATTATAGGCTGAGTGTCTTGGCCATACTAAGCGCCTTGTCTATGAAGCTTCTGTAAATACATTTTTCCTTTTTGTTGATGAAAATTTAGGGGGGAAATAAGATAAGGTTTAGCGTGGGCAGATTGTTTTGTTTGTGTGATAGTTTGGCAGTAATATGGCATAATGGTGAAAATTTCTTTCTTTAATGCAAACGTTGTGGGATAGTTTTGTACAAAATTTACAAATACATTTTCTCTCCTAGATTAGGATTAGGAGAGCTTTGAATCTGTTATGATTTATATTTTTTTTATTTGAGCATCTGCTGGGCTTAGTTTGTAAATAGTAGTAAGTTGGGTTATAACATATCTACCTTTCTATCTACCAATATTCATCATTCATAGCCGAGTACTTGTACATCCTATATATAGCATCTGTTTACCGAGGAATTCTATAAGGATGAATTATCTATAGACAAAGTGGTCCCAACAAAGAAGACTGCCTATACCTCAGTGGGCGAGATCTTATAAGGTCTGCACAAACATAAGAGAGCCACCATCTAATCCAAAAGAAAAACAGTTGAAAGAGAATTGAATACTGGCGCTTTAGGCATAACATAAGCTAAAAGAAATAGTTGGCCTTCGTGATATACACGTGCCAACTGAATTAATGTGAAGTTTTGTATAAGACAATCAATACGGAATTTTGGCCTCAGGTTGTCTCCAGTGTTAGCAAATTCATAGCGCGCGCACACACACACACACACACACACACACACACACACACACACACACACACACACACACACACACACACACACACACACACACACACACAGAGAGAGAGAGAGAGAGAGAGAGAGAGAGAGAGAGAGAGAGAGAGAGAGAGAGAGAGAGAGAGAGAGAGAGAGAGAGAGAGAGAGAGCTTTGATTCGTCGGTATATATTTGGTTTGAAGAGTCTTTGAGATGTAATATTGGTCGTCCTCAACACAGTTAACGGACAACGAGAATCCTGAAAGTAATGATATTATTTTACAATGACCTGGTAAGGACGAGGAAGTATTACCGTACTCGGCATAGCGCCAATACTCCATTCAGTGATGGAAAATCAATGTATATAATTGGTTCATGTATCATTTTGCATCATATTATATTTCTAATTTTTCGTTTTCCTTTTTGTGTTTTCAGCAACATTATTTTTTTTTTCTGTTGCGCGTTTTCAATGTCCTTAACCGCGATCAGGATGCTATGAGCTGTTTACCTCTATAATGAGCTCTCGTATGTATTTGATCAGTGGAGGACAGAAGTATCATGTTAC
This sequence comes from Portunus trituberculatus, assembly GCF_017591435.1. Taxonomy (NCBI): domain Eukaryota; kingdom Metazoa; phylum Arthropoda; class Malacostraca; order Decapoda; family Portunidae; genus Portunus; species Portunus trituberculatus. The sequence continues at coordinate 29,723,184 of NC_059295.1, read as the reverse complement.
CTATCGTCTTCTTCCCCTCGCAGTCTTCCTTTTTATCCTTTCTTTTACGTCGTCATTTCTGTATACAGTGGTGGGGGAGGTAATGGCAGTGAAGGCATTTATTTATTCACTTTGGTATACATGGCCTTCTGTTTCTTTTTGTTTTATTTGGAAACTGTATTTTATCAATATTTTATCCACAACTTGTCAGTGTTTTAGTTTAAAATTCATATTGCTGGTTTTAGTTGAGATCGCTTCAGTGACAGTGGTGGTGGTGGTGGTGGTGGTAGTGGTGGTGATGATGTTTATTCAGTTCCCTTGATATACATTGGGGCTATTCAGTCCAATGGTTGTTCTGTTTATTTATGCATTTGCTTTGGCAGCTGATCCTTCCTTTGGTCTGCTACGTCATTCATGCAGCGCGCCCTCCTTTCCTCTGCTCCCACTCACACTACTTCATTGTCACTTTGGATATTTTCTTGCACGTAGATTACCTATATATACGTGCAAGTGATCTGCTTTATTTGAGTTGATTATGAATTCGTGTGTGTGTGTGTGTGTGTGTGTGTGTGTGTGTGTGTGTGTGTGTGTGTGTGTGTGTGTGTGTGTGTCTGTGTCTGTTTGTCTCTTTGTGTAGAGAGAGAGAGAGAGAGAGAGAGAGAGAGAGAGAGAGAGAGAGAGAGAGAGAGAGAGAGAGAGAGAGAGAGAGCATTTTCAAATCCTCATATATGTCTGACATACTGAAGACAGACTACTTTGAATTGACAACACAACTAATGCAGTATAAAATGTGTATTTTTGTATGATGCATAAAAAAAATAAACCCCTGAACAAATTATATTAATAAGTGATTGAATATATTAACCTGCATTAATTTTTTTTTGTCGTAGGAGTAAGTAGGAGTAAGAATAAGGATATTTCATGTGAGACAAAAAATAGTATGATACATAGAAATTTCATGGAGTTGTGTGCGTTGGTGGTTGCATAGGTTTATATACATCGCTGTCTTGCAAATGTAAATCCTTAGTTACTTTTTTCTAACTTTTTTCCTTTATCCATTTTTCATATTTCTACTACAACATCTTGTTTCCCTATTTTCCCTTTCCTCCTTTCCCCCTTTCCGTCTTTCATAACTCACTTCCTCGAGTACATCTTTCTCCATGCCCTCTCTGCCTCTCGTATCTTCTGATTTTTACCGCAAACGTAAACAAGTGCATGTCAAGCCTTTTACATCAAGTTCCTCCTGTTGCTACTATGCCTAGTCGACATCCGGTCGTGCCTTGCTGTTAGTCTATACACACGAAGCTTTGTTATGTAAAAGTTGCTGCTCCGTTTTCCATAAAGCAACGCGTTGGACACTGAGGCTCAAGCGGCGGTCACCCTCAGTATACAAGTTTCTGGAATGGCGTTTTAAGCAAAATACTGAATGGTTCCAGCTGAAAGAAACATCGAGGAGGTAGAAGGGACGGATTCACATCAATGTCAGTGGTAGTCACCAAGAACTGCTAGGCAGATATATATTTACATAACCCAGGTCAAAAGTCCGCTGCACTCCGCTTCCCTACTTGAATTATTTAGCATTCTATCACACCTAATAAAGCATGGCGGCTGAGAGATTCTAAGAAAGCAATAGGAAAAACGGTACACACAGTGGAGATATTGCAGGCAGGTAAAAAATAAATTTAAGAATGATTCATCAGTGTGTGGAAAGCTTTACCTGCAAATGCCAACACCACGCAAACAGTAAAATATCTTCAAGAAGATTGTATTATTTGAATCTAAACAAATTCAAGTATGTCAAATAACATTTTGAAGATATTATTATAAACGTCGAAAAAAAAACTCGAATTACTATTGAACCATCTTTCAAAAACCTGAATAACTCTATAAACCTATATAAGTAATTTGTCTAATTTCTTGATTGCGACATCACCTGAAGAGAAAAAAAAATTGTTATCGGTCAGTCTTTATCTCTAATGTGTCTATAGGTAGAACATATTTGCATGTAGTGAATTTATTATAAACCTGAAAAAAAGGAAATGGAAATTTGTAATGGTGCTCAACTAGCGTTTCAGAGAGTCGATAAGTGGATCAATACGTTACTGACGCAAAACGTTAAGGACAGGCAGGTTGGTGATCGGCTGGCGGGCGGCAGAAGAGTGGGCTTGTAGTGGTGCTGCCACACGTTTATTACAAACCTAAACTTAGTAAGGACGCCAGACCATGAAAAATGAAGAGGCACGTTATAGATATCACTTTACTTCACTAGTAGACTTGAGGTTTGGTAATGTAAATATAAGCTAGAATAGAATTGCATGCGAGTCTGTTTGTAAGGACCCGAGGCCGTCAAATTGAGTAGACGCATTACGTATTTCACTTTCTTTTTCAATAGTGAACGCTCAAATGTGACATTTGGTAGCGTAGATAAATATAAGCTAAAGAAAATTCATGTGATGTTGAGGCTTTCACTATAAATTCAACCCTTGGTTAACATTCAAAACACCAAAAATATTGTTTGTATGGTCACAAGGAAAATGAGAAGATAACAGTTCACTTATGCCTTATCTAAGCTTAAAACTAATTAAGAGGCAAGTACAAAAATAATTGTGTAAAAAAGTTGCAGGTCTACACTAGGAAAAATCGGCTGGCAGTGAAGGGGCAAAGAGATTCATTACATATGCTACCAAATATTTGCCTAATATAAAGGGTGTTGATACACTAAGGTAATGCAATACATGTAACATAATTCATGTAAGGTTGACATTTTCAGTACAAAACTGATTGCTAAGTGTAGGAACATATTTGGCCCCTACATATTAAATGGACCCAATATTTGGCCGTCAGACAGGTAGGGCGGTGCAGTACGTGTTCAAGGTTGATAGCTCAGGTAAGAAAAGTATATGTAAGCTGTGAATGAAAGTTAAGTAAACAAGTAAGAAAGGTCACAAGGGACAGGAGTTGTGTGTGTTGTGTGCCCAGAGTTCTACTGTTGCTGCTTAAGGAGAAAAAATTTAACTCTACCTACCTTTTCTTTTTATAATTTTTCCTTGCGATAACTTCGGCACTTTAGAGAAAGGCGTATCACGCTACCTCCTGAATTCAAGTTTACCTTGTTAATCATGAAACTTTTATCTCTCTCTCTCTCTCTCTCTCTCTCTCTCTCTCTCTCTCTCTCTCTCTCTCTCTCTCTCTCTCTCTCTCTCTCTCTCTCTCTCTCTCTTTTTTGATGGAATCTGCGGCAACTTTCAACATGTTCTCATGACCTTCCTCACCTTTTAGAAGGAAAAAGATATGAAAACTCTCAGATGTTTATAGAAACACACGGGGGAAAAACATGTTGAGGAGACGCAGGGAACTAACTGGATGTTTAGAAGCAGAGTCCGGTAGTTGCCTTTTTCTTCACGTGTCAAGATGCAAAATCGTGGCTTAGGTGGAAGTTGTCAAGTCCACAGCTCCTGTCGACATGCATTTCGTTACTGTCTTGTGGAAGATGAGGAGTTAGGTGTCTAAAATGCATTACAACTTTGTGATTGCAATGACTTCTCAAACTTGTAAGAACGGCAATTCAAGTGATACTACGATCTGGAAAGACGTCACTAAGAAGGAGAATTTTCTTTTTGTGTGGCTTTTGTTTTATGCTTTTATTACTATGGCGTTCATGAAGTAACTAGTGCATTACTGTCAATCATTTAATGAAGGAGTCTACTCGAACACTAGAACTAAACGATGCTGATAACAAAACCCTCCTTGCATAAGAATTCTAATCCTATATTTGAATGAAGTATTCTACAGTGACATAATCTTCCCTTGGTCTTGACCTTGGAAACTTCTCTGACATATTTACGTTCTATTCGCCGCCCACTGCAGACAGCCCCGCGCCTCGCCATCCTCTCTTCACTTCAATATAATCAATGCTCCACCTCTGCTTCCAAATTGATCACACTCTGCGGTTTCTCATCCTTCCTTTTCCTCGTTTTCACCTTCATCACCTTCCTTCCTGCTGCGAAACACCGACCACCCTACTGCATTTTTGCTCTACTGTATTCTAACTGGACTGGAAAAAAAATGGCTAGCTCTTAATGGACTAATTTACACATCTTGATTGGAAGGGTCGAAAGTGTCAACAAGGATTCTCTCTCTCTCTCTCTCTCTCTCTCTCTCTCTCTCTCTCTCTCTCTCTCTCTCTCTCTCTCTCAAGCATAGTAAGTAGTAAGTCTCTCAAGACGTTTTCCTTTCTTTTTTTTATTATTTTCTTTAGAATCTTTGTTCTCTTTGTTAAACATAAGTAGACTAGATAAGGATCTCTAAGTCCTAAATACAGTTATTTGCCTTTATAATATTTTTTTTTCTTTTACATCAGATATACAAAGATCTCGTTCACTTCTACCTCTCTATCTCGCTAAAGATTTCTTAAATGTAGGTTCATTTTAATCGTACTAGAATCCTAAAATAAAGCTCTTTGTCTTCTGTTGTTTCTTTATATTTATTTCCTTGATCAGATATGCAGAGAATGACTTTAACTCCTGTTTCTACCATGCCTCTCATGCCTGAAATAAAACCCTTGAAGCCCAAACGTATAAAAGCGCATTTAAAAACGAGCATAATAAATTTACTGCACATATTACTCGTTGTAATAACACGGGGCAAAAGGTGGGAAAAAATAATTACAGCCATGATATATAACTGGTACATGAGTAAGATTAATTAACTGCAAATATGTATCAAATACCTTTGCATGGAAGTTATCTGTTTTATGAAGTGGTGCAAACCTTTTTTTTTTTTTTTTCATCTGCGTGTTGGGAAGAGCTGGCTGGACTGCCATTCCACTTGCCTCAATATGTTCTGCAAATGTTCCTTCCAGTTGTGTTATGATTCTTAAGTGACAGAAATTGATAATAAGAGAGTTCAGTGCGTTTTGTGTTCTTATAAGGTTCAGAAATTTTTTACGATTTTTCAATGTGCATGTCATTTTTGTTCTAATTGTACTATAAAAGATGACTTCGATTTTTATCCTGCCTTTCATATAGTTTCCTTTCCTGTTCTGTCTAGTCCAGGAAGCTTCATTTTGAGGGTCCTTATATTTTTTCTGCGTTTCATACAAGACTCACTTTTGTTTTGCGCTGTATTTATGAATCCTTGTGTCTCGCACTTTTATATGAAGCTGCTTTTTTTGGCTCAACGACTTCTTGAAGTGAGCTTTGTAAGTGTTGCAAAACAGACCCGGTTGTCATGCAATGCTGCTTCGTCATCATGTTTTATTATTTTTTTTTTTTTATGTAGGAAGTACAAGGTAACAGAAAAAACCGTCTTCATTAGTAAAAGTAATATCAAAATTAAACAATTCAATTCACTCCTGACGAATCTCTGATATCACCTTTGACTTATTTTCATTTTGGTTTCACTTTAATAACTTTCTAATTTCCCTAGAGTGTTCAGCACACACCAAACTTTTTCCCCCGACTGAGACTCACGTGTCCACCGCTAAGAGCTTCAATAAATTACCCGTGTTCTGCTCTCGCTTATACGTACATCTCTCTCTCTCTCTCTCTCTCTCTCTCTCTCTCTCTCTCTCTCTCTCTCTCTCTCTCTCTCTCTCTCTCTCTCTCATTGTTTTTTGTCTTTGTTTATATTCTGACGTCTTCATACAATAAGACAAGCACGTAATTTTATTTAGAATATATATATATATATATATATATATATATATATATATATATATATATATATATATATATATATATATATATATATATATATATATATACACACACACACACACACACACAGAGAGAGAGAGAGAGAGAGAGAGAGAGAGAGAGAGAGAGAGAGAGAGAGAGAGAGAGAGAGAGAGAGAGAGAGAGAGAGAGAGAGAGAGAGAGAGAGAGAGAGAGAGAGAGAGAGAGAGAGAGAGAGAGAGAGAGAGAGAGAGAATGTTGCAGCCAGTCCAGAGGGTTTAAGGTGGGCGTAAAGTCCATAATTCTATTATCAAGTTGAATTGGAGTTTATTCACCGCATTAGATCGCTTTGCATGCATGTGCGAAATTCAGTTTGCTCTTTTGCGCAAAGTTTTGACTTAGTGTCACATCAGCTGGGTTAGTATTAAGACCATTATCATTTCATTACTTTTTTATTTTATACATTACTTTTTTTTATAGCTTTCAACAATCTTACGTGTAACAGTTCTTATATTTTTATTTCGTGCTTAACAAGAGATTCCTATGTAATAAAGATCTCTCATACGTCATTCATGCCTACATGTCTGTAATTATTGTTTGTAATTCTGGGAATGCATGAACAGTGTTCATTCATTGACAGTAATGATAATGGCACTTGTACTCATTGCCTTCAGCCTTTGCATCGCTATAAAGATTAATATTTATCGTATTTATGAGTAAAAGTTTGTTTCATTTGCATATCAATAAGTTTCATCTTTAGAAAGAAAAAACAAAAGCTTTAAATCATAAAAGTGCACGGGCATGCTTCCATTTAAATGTGATATTTTGTTAAAACATAATTTGATCTATCCAGAAATGTACACGTCGCATTTTAGATGTTTTTTGACACTAAAAAGAGTAGTCCATCAATTCTCAACTACATTCTCTCTCTCTCTCTCTCTCTCTCTCTCTCTCTCTCTCTCTCTCTCTCTCTCTCTCTCTCTCTCTCTCTCTCTCTCTCTCTCTCTCTCTCTCTCTCTCTCTCTTTTGAAAGGGTACTTGAATTAAATGATTAATTAGAAATCATTGTTAGTTTTGCATATGTCTCCAGATTGTTAAATGAGTCGTCCTTTGTGAGGCGGCCAGGTTTGTAAGATTCATTTATTAGGACTTGGAAGCACAGAATAGTTGCCACGGTAGAGGGATGTAACATACTAGATTCGTTATACATGCATGACCTTCAGTTTCATGCTTATTTAACATCTCGTGTGCTCGTGTGTGTGGATGAGACGTTGCTATGAATTTGAATAATTGCGATCGGTTGATTGAGTCTCTGAAAGCAGTTTCAGAGCTCCTGCCTCTTCTGTATTTTTGATGGCAGCATTACATATTCTTTTCTGGTGTCGACTATTCTGTTCTGTTTTATTTTTTCATAGAGATATTTTTGTCAGAATTATTTTTTTTCGTTTCTTAATCCTTAAGTAACATATTTTCTTATATTTATATGAATGAAAATAAATAATAAATCGGTGATGCTATAGATAGTGCTGTATTTTGTCGTATATAAATATTTATGAATGCAAGAAATTAAGTTTTAAAAAACTGAAAGTTGCGGCAAAAGAATCCCACTATAGGTATCTAAATGTGTGTGTGTGTGTGTGTGTGTGTGTGTGTGTGTGTGTGTGTGTGTGTGTTTGTGTGTGCGTGAGTGAGTGCGTGTGCGTGTGCGTGTGGTACAAACATTAAGGTTTTCGTGGGGTAGCCAAGCCTGTGTAAATCACCCACCGGCGACAGTCACTTACAGTTCTTTCAAAGACCTAACCGCCTTTCCACTTTAGCTCTCAGTATTTGTGTGTGTGTGTGTGTGTGTGTGTGTGTGTGTGTGTGTGTGTGTGTGTGTGTGTGTGTGTGTGTGTGTGTCTGTGTGTGTGTCTAGTGGGAGAGCGTGTTAGGTGTTTTCTAGTGACCGTAAATCTAGTTGTGTTCCCCTCTATCACGTGACCTTTGTTGTCCCAGGGCGACCAGACAACAACAACGCCTCTTAGCATGCACATGTCGGCGCCGCCAACTGACAGTTAAAAGGACTATTATGGTGTTTTCGGCTGCACGCGTCCTGCCCTTCCCTATCCCTGATCCAGGTCAGTGAAATGAGTCATGGAATTGTCTGGCGTGCTTTTTTTTTTTTTTTCTTTTTTTTTCTTTTCAACACATACATAATTATAAAGACACACACACACACACACACACACACACACACACACACACACACACACACACACACACACACACACACACACACACACACACACACACACACAGTGACAGAGAAGATGCTAATGTTAGTGGGTGTGAGAGGTGAGATATTGCGTCTTGAAGATGAAAAGTTGCGTGACGTGTGCGTGTTAGGTGAGCTATGTGATTGGCGTGAGGTGAAGACGAGTGTCCAGTACAGTGTGGTGTGGTGACAGATAAGGTCGTTTGCATTGACGCTAGCGGTGAGAAGGAATAAGAACTGCAGGAAATGCTAGGCGGTGTGACTAAAGATAGTAAGTTGAGGAGTCGTAAATATGTAAGATTACACGAGTGTTAATAAAAATGAAAATTATTAATAAACATTAGCGGTGACAAGATATACTGTGCAAGAATGATGAGACAATATTTATAGGGAATATAGGACGACAGTGGCAAAAAAATGTACACAAAGTTTGACACGTGACAGGAACAAGTGTGTGGACTTTCTTTACAAGACCACTTGAAGAAGTAGCTTTTACTTGTCTAGTATTTCACAACTCACCCACTTGTCTTATTCATTGAGAAGCAGGTTTTTTTTTGTCATCAAGTACGAGTTGCGACTGACAGTAAAGATGACACACACACACACACACACACACACACACACACACACACACACACACACACACACACACACACACACACACACACACACACACACACACACACACATTTTCACTAATTTATCTTAAATAAATTATAAGCTTGTTTTTGGTTCCTTGGTAGAGGAAGCGAAAAAGAAAGTTTAGACCCTCCTTTAATTTTAAACAAGCATCAGGCGGCCTCCTTCCTCCTTGTCGGCGCATCCCAGGCTCTTACAGCGATATACTGAGACTGTTGCCAAGGAAAAGTTGCTAATCAAGTTTGAGTGAAGAATGAAGAGCCACACATTTGTCCTGATGAGATGCAATTACTTGGCCGAGTATCTAAGCTTAAATGAGACCTGCTTTGTACATATCACTGTAAAAAAAAAATAGATAGTGAGATTCTTACAAATTGTATTCCAAAGGAGAAAAAAATATTTAATGTGACCTGAAAAAATAGAATGTAACATCTACCGTAAGACATTAAAATTATATCGTACTACTTCACTAAATCAATTTACTCGCTATTCATCACTCGTTCAGTAAAAATAAAAAAAAAAGCAAGTAAAAAAATTAGATTTTGTATGAGATCCTGTATAATCATGAGTCCAGAAAAATAAATGAGGAAGGTTAGTGAGAAACGAGGAAAAAGGAGCAGGGTCAGAGAAAGAAGGAAGGATAGACCATGGACGGAGGACTGGAGGCAGGAGGGAAGTGAAGTCCTACAAAGGAAAGTGCGTCATGGGGGTCTCTGGAGGGACGAGGGCCACGGCTGTCACGGAGAGTCGAGGTTGCTATGGGCGGGTCTGGGCTGGGGAGAATTGCAATACGAGTAAGAGGAACGCCGCGGCAGCAGTGAGGGCGACGAGGCACTGGGTGTGGTAGTAGTGACAGAGGTGAGAGAGAAGGAGGAGAAGTACATTTTTTGTGCTATATATTTTCCTTATTTCTTCACTTGATTATATATTTATTTGTATTTACTTACGTTTAGTTATTCAAGAGTTAAACAAATGAGATAACACTGACAGAGATGACACTGCAGGATTGTACTATCTCTTCCACAGCAGAACGGAAATAAGTGAGACAAGAATTAAAAACAGATATTAGTACAGGAGTGTCACTTTATAGTATTGAAATGCGTAAAGATGACAATTATATAGATTCAGAGCAGGAATTCACAGTGGCAGGTTGGGTGGAGATAAAGGAGGCAGAGCAGCAGGAGAAGCAGGAGTGGCATGGGGCGGAGCACTGGAGATCCCATCACCAGCCACTGCTTCAGCACCTCCCTCCCTGCATGTTAAGTGCTCTCTCTCTCTCTCTCTCTCTCTCTCTCTCTCTCTCTCTCTCTCTCTCTCTCTCGTTCTTTCAAATTCTTTCCATCCCTGCATCCACGTTGTCTTTTCAGTCTTTTCCTCTTAGTTTTGCATTTTGCTGTCTCTCTCTCTCTCTCTCTCTCTCTCTCTCTCTCTCTCTCTCTCTCTCTCTCTCTCTCTCTCTCTCTCTCTCTCTCTCTCTCTCTCTCTCTCTCTCTCTCTCTCTCTCTCTCTCTCTCTCTCTCTCTCTCTCTCTCTCTCTCTCTCTCTCTCTCTCTCTCTCCGTAAGCTCTTCTTACTGAATATTAACTCTTCTCTCAATTATTATTTTTTTCTATTTCCAAATGTGTTTTTGAATCATTACTGATTTTTTCCTTTTTCCCTGACGTGTTATTCATTTTTCTTTTTTAGTATGTTGCTTTATTTGCATTTTCTTCCTTTGTTTTACCGTGTTTGCTTCCATTGTTATCGTCGTCGTCCTCCTCCTCCTTTTCCTCTACGTCTTTTATTCCCTGTTTTCTATATTTTTTTTTTTCCTCTTGTCCTCATCTCCCGCCCCTTCTTCTCTTTTTAAGCTTTTTTATTTTCGTCTCATGCATTTCCCCCAAAGAGTCTTCCCTTTTGCCCTTCCCTTCAAACTCTGGGAGGCTTCTTTCTAATCCTCATCATCATAGCTTCTCTTCCTTGTCTTCTTCCTCGTCTTTGTCTCCGCACCTTCTTCCGCCTCCGTCAAGGGCTTCGACGTTTTTTTCTTGATTTTTTTTTCCTGTTCTTTCATAGTTTGGCCTTCGGCTCCAAGGCAAGGCAGTTCTTGGAGCGAGACATCCTCTTTCTTTTTGTCTCATTCTGTCTCTCTCATTCTGTCTCTCATTCTGTCTGTCTGTCTCTCTCTCTCTCTCTCTCTCTCTCTCTCTCTCTCTCTCTCTCTCTCTCTCTCTCTCTCTCTCTCTCTCTCTCTCTTTATCTCTCTCTGGCCAGGAGACGCTCAGGAATTAACTCGCCATTTTGCCCACGCGCCGAGACTCAAATATTCGGGAAATCTGTGGCCTGGTTTTAATTCCCTCTCGAGGTGCTTTGTGCGTCGCGTAGCACTGTGGTGGCGGAGGATACGTTGTGGCGTGCTGGGTTGCCTGTGTGCTTGGGTGGGTGTATGCTGTGTTGCCTTGTCTCGACCTTTGCTGTGTTGTGTAGCGTTGGGATGAGGCTTGTTGTGGTGTGTCGTGTTATGTTGTTTTGTGTTGTGTGAGCCGTGATGTCATAGCATTGGTGAGTAGTGTGGTGTGTTGTGTGTTGGACTGTGTTGGTCTGGATGTGTTGTGTTGTGTTGTTCTGTGTAGTGACGTGCTGTGTAAGATTTTAATGTGATATGTTATCTTGCGTTGGTCTATGGTATACGTACTCTGCGATGAGGTGTCCCCTTCTGTGTTGACATGTGTATGTTTTGTTGGCTCTGTGTTTATCTTTAATTTTCTGTGTTGTATTGTGATGTGCTGTGCTACCCTAAGCTCTGTTGTGTTGTATTTCGCTGTCTGTTTCCCACTCACAAACGGGCAGACACACACGGCTGTTGCGTATCTGGTATGTACGAGTGAGCGCTTTGTCTATTCCCGAGGAATCGACAGCTTTATATTCCTTCAGTTTTATCCAATTTGCAATTCGGAATCCCTGTATGCGAGGAAGACTGCGGGGGATCCTGGGAACGCTGAAGCCTGCAATAGGATTACCTCCGTGTGTCGCGGCGTCTGGCGTCTTGCAGAGCTGGATATGAAAGGGTGCTGGAGACTTTGTCGCAGCAACGTGGTGAATGGAAAGCAGAGGCAAAGCATTCAAAACGACGGTGGCGAGTAGGTTCTTCTCGGCACAGCGACGATGCCAAATCTTGCTCGGTTTTTGAGCGACGGATCTTTAAAGAGGAAGGTTCAGGAGCGAAGCGTGACAAGCCCGCGTTTCAAGGTCTCCTCAGCGTCCATGTATTATTAAAGCAGGCAAACTTAACCGTCGAAAGGCAGCATTTACGAGCACAAAGTTTGGAGTTAAAGACATGATAAATATTTTGTATTTTGGGCAAATGTTTGCTATATGACTTGAAATTAAATTTGGGGAGATATAAACTTTATTTTCTGGAAAAGAAGCTCTCTTTTGCCATTCTTCTTGACTATTTGACGGTCAATAACCTGAAATATCTAGCATCCTGTCACCAACAGCCGACTGAAAAGGACAAATAACAAGATTTTATATTTCTTTTCCTTTGAGGAACGCTTTTCCAGTGAGTGTGAACAGCGTAATACTTTGAGATAATGAATTCATAACACCGTGAAGGAGAGTCCTCAGGTGACGCTGCAACCAAAGTTAAACAGCCAGACGTTTATCGAGGGATTTTTATGACCGTATTTCAGGGCGATAAACAAGCTTCCTCAATCTGTTGCCTGGAGGACGAGGCTGGAGTCCCCTTGTATGAGGCGTCAAGAGCCAGGAAATAAGCAAATGATGTGTCGTTCTTGGGAGGGAAGAGGAGGAAGAAGGTTCGACCGTGTGTGGGTTTGCCTGGGAATGTTGGAGTGGTAAGGGTACAGCAAAAAGAAGTGCCCTGGAATGATAGAAGAGGGAAGTAAAAATGAAAATATATGTGTGCATGCGTGTGTGTGTATTTGTGTGTGTGTGTGTGTGTGTGTGTGTGTGTGTGTGTGTGTGTGTGTGTGTGTGTGTGTGTGTGTGTGTAATTCACCTCGGTCGCCCAGCCAGTCTTCCCCATTACGGAGCGAGCTCAGAGCTCATAGACCGATATTTGGGTAGGACTGAGACCACAACACACTCCACACACCGGGAAAGCGAGGCCACAACCCCTCGAGTTACATCCCGTACCTATTTACTGCTAGGTGAACAGGGGCTACACATTAAGAGGTTTGCCCATTTGCCTCGCCGCCTCCGGGACTCGAACCCGGATCCTCTCGAGTGTGAGTCGAGCGTGCTAACCACTACACTACGCGGTGTGTGTGTGTGTGTGTGTGTGTGTGTGTGTGTGTGTGTGTGTGTGTGTGTTTAAAAGTGGAACAAATTACGATAAAATAGAAGGGAAAGGAAGGCATGCACGTGCTGTGCAGAGGACATCGTGCGGGAGTGAGGAAGAGATTGAAGAAGGAACGTCTGGAAAGTAAATGGTTGAAGAGAAAATGAAAGGATAGATAGATAGATAGACAGACAGTTAGATAGATAGAAAGATAGATAGATAGATAGATAGATAGACGGATAGACAGATAGAGAGAGAGAGAGAGAGAGAGAGAGAGAGAGAGAGAGAGAGAGAGAGAGAGAGAGAGAGAGAGAAAGCGTGTGCGTTTATTTTCAGGAGATGCGTATTTTTCATTATAGAGGACATAGAAAGGAATTATATATATTAAAAAAACAACTAGCTCAACTACCACCACAATTACTGCCACAACCGCCTCCACCACAACCACCACCATCTCTGTCCCCGCCACCTCCACTGCTCCTCCGTTGCCGCTTTCACCTCTTAATAATGTGTTCGCGAATTTTTCAGCCAAAGTTGGTTGAGCAGACCTGTCCGTCGGTTTGTTAAGCCACTTGTTTCGGTCATTAATTGAGTCTGGTGGTGCGTTGCTTTTAGTTGCGCTAAAGTTAGTTCTTCTGCAGCGACGCCTGATGTCATTTGGCCGCATTTCAGACACGGAAGCCGAAAGATGGAACGTTGACTTTCCTATGCCACCCTTTATTAACGGGGATGAATGGAGGGATGACTGACGAATGAGTGGCGGACTGACAGGTAAACAGGAATAAATGAACTCGCTCATTATTCATTCTTTGAAGAAAGATTGGCAGATAGATGAATAGAGAGAAAACAAAAATCATTCACCGTCCATATTGTTCATTGCCTAACTCTCTAGTGAGTTCGCTGAATGATAAACCATCTGACTGTCTGAGAGAGAGAGAGAGAGAGAGAGAGAGAGAGAGAGAGAGAGAGAGAGAGAGAGAGAGAGAGATGTTAGAGGAAAATCTGTCAATGACGAAGAAAAAAAGAAAACGATTAAACAAAAACCCCACTGCGATGTCAGTCTCCGAATAGGGCCAAGAGAGTTCGCCAAAACAATGGGATAAATGTTTTACACTCTCCCTGTTAAATGAGATCAGGTCATAAGTGAATGGAAATACAGAAACAAATAGGGAGTTCCAGAGTTTACCAGAGAATGGGATGAATGATTGAGAGTACTGGTTAATTCTTGCATTAGAGAAATGGACATAATAGTGGTGAGAAAAAGGAAGAATGTTTTGTGCAGCGAGTCCTCGTGAGGATGCATGGCATGCAGTAAGCAAGATAAAAAGAGCAAATGACATGAAAATGGCGGTGAAAGATAGAAAGAGATGCAATACTGCGGCGGTGAGAAAGAAGCTGAATTCAGTCAGTCAGAGAAGAGTTGATAAGACGAAAAGCTTTTGAATTTACCGTAACTAAGAGAGAAGTATGAGTGGAAACCTCGAACACAAGTGAAGAGGCTCCTGTCGAGGAGATCTCCATCCTTGGACATTTCAATGTTCACCAAAAGCTTTGACTTTCCTTTCCCTTCACTGACCATCCTGGTGAACTAACCTACAACTTTGCTCTCCTCCATGACCTAGAGCAACTGGTGCAACACCCTACCCATAATCCTGACCGTCTTGGAGATACGCCCAACATTCTTGATTTTTTCCTCACCTCTAATCCTTCAACTTTTGCTGCTACCTTAACTTCTCCATTGGGCTCCTCCGATCACAATCTCAATTCTGTAACTTATCCTATTTCTTCAATCTCTCCTCAGGATCCCCCCAAAGCGGAGGTGCCTCTGGCGTTTTACCTTTGTCAGTTAGGGGGACCTGAGAAGGTATTATGCTGATTTTCCCTGGAATGATTACTGTTTCCGTGTCATAGATCCATCTCTGTGTGCTGAACGCATAACGGAGGTGATAGTGCCTGGCATGGAGGCGTACATTCATCATTCTTTTTCTCAACCTAAACCTTCTAAACCTTGGTTTAAAACAGCCTGTTCTCGCGCTATACATGATATAGAGGTTGCCCACAAAAGGTAATTTAGCCTTCCATCTCCTGAATCTCATGCACTTTATATTTACGCCCGGAATCATACCAATTTTGTTCTTCAACTTGCCAAACACTCCTTCATAAATAGAAAATATCAAAATCTTTCAATCTCGTGACTTCTGGCATCTGACCAAAAACATCTCCAATAACTTTACTTCTTCATCTTCTCCTTTATTTCATCCTGATGGCACCACTGCCATCTCATCTATCTCTAAAGCTGAACTCTTCTCTCAGTCCTTTGCTAAAAACTCCCCCTTCGATGATTCTGGGCTTATCCCTCCCTCTCCTTCTCCCTCTGACTATTTCATGTCTTCAATCAAAATTCTTCGTAATGATGTTTTCCATGTCAACTCTGGCCTAAACCCTCGGAAGGTTTATGGACATGATGGGGTCCCTCCTATTGTTCTCAAAAACAGTGCTTTCGCGCTTACACCTTGCCTGGCCAAACCCTTTCGTTTAAAAGTCTATCGACTTCTACCTTTCCTTCTTGCTGAAAGTTTGCCTACATTTAGCTTGTTCCCTAAAAAAGTGTTCCTCAGGGTTCTGTCCTATCACCCACTCTCTTTCTATTATTCATTAATAACCTTCTTAACCAAACTTCTTGCCCTATCCACTCCTACGGTGATGATAACACCGTACATTTTTTCAACAGATCACACAGGGACGCCACAGAACGCCTGACTTCTGATCTTTCTAAGATTTCTGATTGCAGCAGAGAAAACTTAGTAGTTTTCAATGCCTCAAAAATTCAATTCCTCCATCTATCAACTTGACACAACCTTCCAGACAACTATCCTCTCTTCTTCAATGACACTGAACTGTCTCCGTTTTCCACACTGATTATTCTCGGTCTGTCCTTTTCTCATAAACTTACTGGAAACTTTACATCTCATCTCTTGCTAAAACAGCTTCTATGAAGTTAGGCGTTCTGAGGGTGAGATCAAAAGCTTTTCGTCTCATCTACCTCCCTCTTCTGACTGACTGTCTTCAGCCTCTTTCTCACCGCCGAAATGTTGCATCTTTTAGCGCTATTTTCATGCTAACTGCTCTATTGATCTTGCCAACTGCATGCCTCCTCTCCTACCGCGGCCTCCTTGCACAAGGCTTTCTTCTTCCTCTCATCCCTATTCTATCCAACCTTCTAATACAAGAGTTTACCAGTTTTCTCAATCATTCATACCTTTCACTGGTGAATTCTGGAACTCCCTACCTGCTTCTGTATTTCCATCTTCCTACGACTTAACTTCTTTAAAGAGAGAGGTGTAAAAACATTTGTCCCATTTGGCTTTTGGCTAATTCTTTCAAATCTATTAGGGAACCTGAAGTTCCAGTGGGCCTCTTTTTCTAATATTTTGTTGCCCTTGGCAGTTCTCACGCTTGCATAAAAAAAAAAAAAGGTGTGATGAGGAAAACTAGCGGAGACGATTCAGGGTGCCTAATTTCATAGAAGTTGTGGCTAGAGGAGATGTATCTAGTCTCCAGTTTAGATTATAAGTAAAAGACAGACCAAGGATATTTTTTGCTGTAGAAGGGAAAAATCTAATGTGATCAAAGAAGACGGGATAGTTGTCTGCAAGATAATGTCGAGTTGACAGAAAAGGAAATTAAGTTTTTTTTTTTTTTTAAGTATTTAACAATATTGTTTTCTCTGCCACAATCAGAAATTTTATAGATTAGCCTCACGCGCTGTGTAACGTTCATGCGCGAGCTGTTTACTCACTGGTCATTTCTGAAAAGACTTGGAAAAGGGTAAGATAGTATCATCAGCGTAGCAGTGGATAAAACAAAAACGTTTGGTTTAAAAGAGATCATTGATGAATGATAGCAAGAAAGTGAGGAACACTACTGTTAATAGATTTAGATGAACAGTGGCCGTCACCCACAGCTGCAATAGAACGGTCGGAGAGGAAACTTGATATGTCATAGTGATTCTTAACCTTTTTACTACCACGTCCCCTCTAGAAATGTAGTCTTCTCTCCACGCCCTCCCTTGCATCTATGAATACAATTCCTTCCCAAATTAAAAATAAAGGTGACACCTAAGCATTTTCATAAATCTCTCTTTACTTGACCATGATCTCATGAAGATAATAATAGATATGGTTATATAAATTCTTGCTTTTTCCAAAGTGCTGGCACCTTCCTTTGAAATTACTTACTCTCCATTAGGGGACGCGCCCCCAGGTTAAGAACCATTGTGATTGGAAGTTATAGAGGGAAGGATAGAAGCCGTATGAGAGTAGTTTGGAGGTCAAAGCTTTGTGCTCTATTAAAAGCTCTTGATATGTCTAAGATAAAGCAAAGGTTTCATCAAAATCTCTAAAAAAAGGCTGACTAAGATTGAGTAAGGAAGCCCAGAAGATCACCCTACTGATAAGATAGAAGATAGGTAAGGTGCAAGTAGGGGGCCACAGTTTCTGAGAACGATAGGAGGGATCCCATCAGGTCCACAAGCTTTCCGATGGTTTAAGTCACGGAGGGTATGGAAAACATGATTGAGAAGAATTCTGATTTGTGGCATGAAATAGTCAGAAGGGGAGAAGAGAGGAAGGAATAAGCCAAGAATCATCCGAGGTAGAGTTTTTAGGAAAAAGTTTAAGAGAAGAGTTCAGATTTAGAAACAGATGAGGTGGCGGTGGTGCCATCAGGATGAAATAGAGGAAAGGATGAAAAAGTAGTTATTGGAGATGTTTCTCGCCAGATAGCAGAAGTTTCAGTGGGAGTTGAATCTCGAAAGTTTTTGTTAATTTTTATTAACGAGGGAATTTTTGGTCAGTTCTTTCCCGTCTTACATAAAAGAACAAGTAACTTCATGAGACATAACTTCTTGGAAAAGTTAATAAGTAGCTGGGTTAGAATGTAACATCAATAGTGAAAACTATGCCAAAGCGTGAGTAGCTGCGAAGAATAATAATATGAGAACTTGGCCAAAACAATAAAGGTTTAGATGCGTGGCAGTAGTGGCGGTGGTGATGCGAGTGCTGGTGGTGGAGAAGGAGGCTGTAATTTCAACAACCTGGCTAACATTTAACTTTTAAATCTTTTGATTTTGCTCCAAGTACGATGTCACGCCACTTCATGGACTTTCCATTGCCCGTCAGTGCGATTCGCATTCCCCAGCGACACGTATGCACTTAAAACAGCATTTCGGTCCTTCTCGCTAATCGGATTCCGCGAACCATTTTTATATCTTTGAATTCAAGTTGAAAACATTTGTTCCAGTTTAGCACATATTTATAATTTTGAAGCGGTCTCCTTGTGGATGCTCTCTCTCTCTCTCTCTCTCTCTCTCTCTCTCTCTCTCTCTCTCTCTCTCTCTCTCTCTCTCTCTCTCTCTCTCTCTCTCTCTCTCTCTCTCTCTCTCTCTCTCTCTCTCTCTCTCTCTTCATATTCATCTTACTCCGAGATCTTGCTGTCACTGCCTTCGTGTTTCTTAGAAGTGTGACTTTCAAAGAGAATACGTCTACTTAAAGCTGCATTGTTCCATATCTCCCCGTGTTCTCCCCATTCTTGGCAAAGTGTTTAAGGTCTGCTGGCTGGATGTCTGCCTTGTCTCATTTGCAAGCCGATAGGGAGCTAACACCAAGTCTGCCATCTACTGGGCCTGCATTAGTTTGGAAATTAAATCCTCAGGGACTCGCAGAGAAGATATAGTGGTTGAAGTAAAGCGCAGTGATTCTATACATCCAGATTAACACGCAAAGATTTAAGTCATCTTCGAATGTAGGTCAAGGAAACCGCTGTGAGTTTTTTCAAAATTATTGCGCAGTGACTCCTCTCATAATATGTCGTGACTGCTTCTCTGCTTTTTCAGTGGAACGGTTAAAGTCTTTTGGAATTCTGAGCCGCCAAGTTCAATATTCTCTTTTCATCAGTCAGGCAGCTTCAGGGCAGCTGTGCACTCCTCCACACCAGCCAGTCCGGTTTATCCATGGAAAGTCTCATACATCTTGGGTGGAGTTTCCATGAAAGTTGTGCATTCTGAACGACGTGGAGTAATTATTGGAATTTCTTTTTTGATAATTGCATAATAGAAAATTTACGTTTCATCAGATTTCTTTACACTTTTTATTTAATTTTTTTTTTTTTTAATATTCGCTCTATTTCATCTGCTTCTATTTTGGTGATTACGAATTGTATAACTTTTTTATATGTGATCTTACGACACCGAACATACTTTGCCTTTATTCTGACGTATGATGGAACATCCAAATATCAATAAGAGGAGTAAGTAAAATAATGACTTTTCTGTTCGTGTCTTTCTGATAGCAAATTACTAGTGAAGGAAAACAATTCTTCACTGTCCAACAACAATACTTTGAAATTAAGCACACACACACACACACACACACACACACACACACACACACACACACACACACACACACACACACACACACACACACACACACACACACACACACACACACACACACACACACACACACACACACACACACACACACACACACACACACAGAGAGAGAGAGAGAGAGAGAGACAGACAGACAGACAGACAGACAGACAGACAGACAGACAGACAGACAGACAGACAAGGAAAAAAAAGGAAAAATATATATACAAGAAACTTACAAGGCTGCATAAACGTAATTGTTGCTGGTCTGCGCGTCACGGACACCTCAATGGGCTGACTAACACAAACTCTTTCTTCACAAGTGGTGGGGACTTCAAACACAGACACATGCATTTTAGTAGTAAAAGCACATTAACCATTACTAAAGAGACTTTTGTAGGGTTTGCAGAAGCCATGTCTATAGCTTTAACCTATAACGCGTACTAACGAAGGGGAAAATAATACACAATAAACCGAATGTCAGTTGCTATGCCCATAACTTCAATAGACCGAAAGTTTGTTGTTCAAACAGTTTTACAAGATCTAGTATACAAGGACTTTTAAAACACGCACTCGAGGCATTCTTGACGTGTACAAGTCTCTGCGAGGCAACAAAACAGCTAGCACACCCTTCACGAACTGTGTTGACAGAGAGATTAGCAGCTAAACTTTTCGTCCCGCTTCCCTAGCCGAGTTCCTCTACAGAAAGGAAAGACAGCGTGCTGACACGTATTACACTTTCATCGGATTAAGGTTTTGCATATTCTATCAGGATCAAGGGTCACAAAGAGTCTCTCTCTCTCTCTCTCTCTCTCTCTCTCTCTCTCTCTCTCTCTCTCTCTGGGAATTCGCTAAACAACTTTTTAGGCAAAAACATTGAAGTAAATATTTTGTACTCAGTTCACGAGTTGTACTGCACTGCAGAGGTGACTGTTCGCTGCATCTTTCCATCACTGCTAATCATTTTACTGGTACATCTGCCCTTTGTTTACATTTAGAGCACTGAAAAAATTCTATGCTTGAAAACATGGTTTCTTTTATCTCGTCAAAAGCATAAGAACTTATGAGGCTGCAAAATATCTAGATGATTATTATTAAGGCTTTGCAGGGGATAAGCCATTATCAATGAAGTGGCTAATAATGAATAATCAATATCCAATTTATAAGTGAAGAAAAAGTTAACCACAACACATACTTTTTTTTGTTGTTAGTTGATATGAGGGTATTATATACAAATTCTATGACCGTAGCAAGTGTCGTCCTTCTAACGCTGTATGTAAAACCAAGACCTAATGGAACTGGAAAGTAAAGAAAGCCAGTGAGTGAAACAAGATTATTTCTGACTGTCTCTTAAAGATAAGCCTCCATGCTAAGCAACTGTTCATCCTACTCCTAAAAAAAAAAAAAAAAAAAAAAAAGCATAACGATAGATGACTTGAACAGATCTAGTAATCATGTTATTGATGACCAGTCAATATGTAGCTTTGTAAGACAAGATAAATGTATGGAAAAGGATGATAGACAGGTATAAATATGCTTTGTATAAGGACTGCCATCCTTTCTAGTATCTATTCTACTATGCTGTCATGTTCTTCTATTGTTCAAATGTGGGATGAGTTTCACAAATGTCGAGAAATAACCTCATGCGACATCATCTGGTTCTCACAAATGCCGCCGTCCAGAGGCGCTCACGTGACCCAATTAGGTGCTCGTAAAACTTTGCTCATTAAAACAGACCTGAGGCTGCACGAGCTGCACGAGAGAGAGAGAGAGAGAGAGAGAGAGAGAGAGAGAGAGAGAGAGAGAGAGAGAGAGAGAGAGAGAGAGAGAGAGAGAGAGAGAGAGAGAGAGAATGAATTTCAATGAATGCATGTTTTTTAGTATTTTGTTTTGTGACAAAAATTTCTTGTAAAACGTAAGGATAGATGGAGTGGCAAACACTAGGTTTTTTGGTTATCCATTTATTTATTTATGTATTCCCAATCTATTGTCATTATTATTTTAAGAGGAAGGCAGCTTGTCCATGCCTGCAAACTAAATTTTAAAAATAAATCATTTCCTCTCCCTAAAGCAAAAAGAAGTATGATAAATAATCCGCAACTGCATGGCGAGCTCATACTCCTGTGTGTTTATACTCAAATGTCGAACGTCAAATTTGAAAATCTCTTGCTTATCCTTCTCCATTATTTCCTTTTAGCAATATTAAGTCAATTTTACCGTTATAAAATATGTACACGCGGTAATGCCTTATTGATAAATTTCTGTTTAAGCTAAACAATGTTTATTGAAATAAAGAATTCACTTCTTGTGACGTTTCAGGACGGACATTATCCCATCTTCAGACACTGGAAAGCACGTATACAGTAAGTGAGTGTGGGACAACCCCCTCACTATCACCTATATTCCCTAGCCCTGATACACAAGGGAATAAAGAAAGTGATCTCATGCCCAGGACCTCTTTCGTCAAGGAGATCTCTGGCGGGAAGGGCGTCCTACATTTATTCATTGTACATGTGATTTCCAATCTCTCTCTCTCTCTCTCTCTCTCTCTCTCTCTCTCTCTCTCTCTCTCTCTCTCTCTCTCTCTCTCTCTCTCTCTCTCTCTCTCTCTCTCTCTCTCTCTCTCTCTCTCTCTCTCTCTCTATATATATATATATATATATATATATATATATATATATATATATGTGTGTGTGTGTGTGTGTGTGTGTGTGTGTGTGTGTGTGTGTGTGTGTGTGTGTATTGATGGAGGGATTGAGATTTTGAGGCATTGAATACTGCTAATTTTTCTCTACTGCAATCAGAAATCGTAGAAAGATCAGAAGTCAGGCGTTCTGTGGCGTTCCTGTGTGATCTGTTGAGTTCCTAAAGGGATTGGTCGTCTCTGAAAGGACGTGGAAAGCTGTAGGGTGGTATCATTAGCGGATAGGGCAAGAAGTTTGCTTAAGATGATCATTAATGAATAATATAAAAAGAGTGGGTGACAAGACAGAACCCTGAGGAACACCACTGTTTATAGACTTAGGATAAGAACAGTGGCCATTTGCCACGGCAGCAAAAGAACGGCCGGAAAGGAAGCCTGAGATAAAGTTGCAGATAGAAGGAAAAAAAAAACGTGAGAAGGCAGTTTTGAAATCAAAGCATTTTGCCAGATTCTATCAAAAGTTTTGTTATGTCTAACGCTACAGCAAAAGTTTCACCGAAATCTCTAAAAGGGGATGACCAATACTTAGTAAGGAAAGCCAGAAGATCCCCAGTAGAGTGACCTTTACCGAACCCATACTGGCGATCAGATAGAAGATTGTGAAGTGGCAGATGTTCAAGAATCTTCCTATTGAAGATAGATTCAGAAACTTTATACAAGCAAGATATTAAAGCTATAGAACGGTAGTTAGAGGGATTAGGACGGTCACCCTTTTTTGGAACAGGCTGAATGTAAGCAAATTTCCAGCAAGAAGAAAAGGTAGAAGTCGATACACATTGTTGAAAGAGTTTGGCCAGGCGTGATGTAAGCACGAAAAGACAGTTTTTGAGAACAGTAGGAGGGACCCCATCAGGTACATATGTTTCCAAGGGTTTAGGCCAGCAAGGGTATGGAAAACATCTTTACGAAGAACTTTGACTGAAGGCATGAAATAGTCAGAGGGAGGAGGAGAGTAAGGGATAAGTCCAGAATCATCCAAGTAGAGTTGTTAGCAAAGATTTGATAGTAGAGTTCAGCTTTAGAGACAGATGAGATGGCAGTGGTGCCATAAGGATGAAATAAAGGAGGGAAAGATGAAGAATTAAATGTATTGAATATGTTTTGGCCAGATACTAAAAGTCACGATGGGAGTTAGAGTTTGAAAGATTTTGACATTTTCTCTTTATGAAGGAGTTTTTGACAAGTTGAAGAACAGACTTGGCATAATTCCGGGCAGACAAATAAAGTGTATGAGTTTCAGGAGATCGAAGGCTGAAGTAATTTTTGTGGACATCCTCTCTATCATGTATAGCACGAGAACAGGCTTTGTTGAACCAAGGTTGAGAAGGTTAGGTTGAGAGAAAAAATGCGAAATATACGCCTCCATGCCAGACACTATCACCTCTATTTCTGTTATGCTTTCTGCACACAGAGATGGATGTCTGACACGGAAACAGTCCCAAAGTGACAGAAGCAAAACGCCAGAGGCACCTCCGCTTTGGAGAATCCTGAGGAGGGATTGGAGAAATAGGGCAAGATACAGAAGTGAGATTGTGATCGGAGGAGCCCAACTGAGATGATAGGGTAACAGAATAAGCAGAAGGATTAAAGATAAGGAAAAGTCAAGAATGTTGGGCGTATCTCCAACACGGTGAGAAATACGAGTACGGTGTTGCACCAGTTGCTCCAGGACATGGAGGATACCAAAGTTGAAGGCTAACTCACTGCTAACTCACTAGGATGGTCAGTGAAAGGAGAAATAGCCAAAGCTGGTGGTGAACATTGAAATCTGCAGGAATGGAGATTTCTGCGAAAGGGTAAAAGGACAGAATGTGCTCCACTTTGGTAGTTAAATGATCAAAGAATTTTTTTTATAGTCAGAGGAGTTACGGGAGAAGTAGATAGCACAGATTGATTTAATTAGAGGGTGACTTTTGAGTCGAAACCCCATGGTGGAAAACTTGGAAGATTGAACAGCGTGGGCACGAGGGCAAGTCAAGTCATTGCGCACATAGACACAACATCCAGATATAGAACGAAAATGAGGATAAAGAAAGTAGGAGGAAAGAGATAAGGGGCTACTATCAGTTGCCTCAGACAGCCGTGTTTCTGTGACAAAAAGATGTGTTTTAGCAGAGGAGAGGTAGTGTTTCATAGATTGAAAATTAGATCTAAGATCGCGAATGTTGCAGAAGTTAATGAAGAAAAAGTTGAGGGAGGTGTCAAGAGATTTTGAGTCGTCACCGAGAGAGTAGTCCGACCTGGGGACATTTATGGTCCCCTCCTCAGAAGGAGACTCCGAGGTTGGATGGATTTAGAATCGCCATTTTTTTTATTTTAATTGAAGGGTGTGTGTGTGTGGTACAAGCATGTAGTTTTATGTGAAGAAGGAGAGTTGTCCTTAGAAGGCAGGCTGTGACTGCCATCCTATATATATATATATATATATATATATATATATATATATATATATATATATATATATATATATATATATATATATATATATATATATATATATATATATATATATATATATATATATATATATATATATATATATATATATATATATATATATATATATATATATATATATATATATATATATATATATATATATATATATATATATATATATATATATATATATATATATATATATATATATATATATATATATATATATATATATATATATATATATATATATATATATATATATATATATATATATATATATATATATATATATATATATATATATATATATATATATATATATATATATATATATATATATATATATATATATATATATATATATATATATATATATATATATATATATATATATATATATATATATATATATATATATATATATATATATATATATATATATATATATATATATATATATATATATATATATATATATATATATATATATATATATATATATATATATATATATATATATATATATATATATATATATATATATATATATATATATATATATATATATATATATATATATATATATATATATATATATATATATATATATATATATATATATATATATATATATATATATATATATATATATATATATATATATATATATATATATATATATATATATATATATATATATATATATATATATATATATATATATATATATATATATATATATATATATATATATATATATTTATTTATTTATTTATTTATTTATTTATTCAACGCTAAGGATTCAGAACAGTAAGACAGTTTACTCAGTTTTAATTGTTGAATATCATATCAGGATTAGGCGTAAGAAAGTTAAACGTCTAAAGTAAACAAAGCTGATGTTGTGATATATGTCTGTACGAGTATATTTGTTTAGAAAATGGGCCGCCGTGGTACAGTGGAACCATGCGTGCTTTGGGATCCTAGAGGTCTCCAAGCGCACAGGTTCGAATCCTGTCCACGGTCTGAGTGTAGGTTGGGCTTCCTCACTCGGGGCAACGGTTTCCTAGCGGGTGGGCTTTAAGATAGGAGTTACCCTAAAAAGTATAAAAAAAAAAAGCACGCAAATGTTTGAGGCTATCAAGTACGTATATCTTGTGACATGGAAAACCAGAGAGCTGACGCTTGATACGACTAATGTTTAGCAAATCGAAGATAGAAATAATATTTCTCCCAGAAATCCATCCCGCCAAGCTGTGCCTTAGAGTGAGCAAACCCATAAATTATCACTTCCTCGCGTGAACAGTTCGATAGTGGAGTGACAAATAGGTGAATATGTTATCGTCTCCGCCTAGTAGCTCACCACTCTCCCGCAAGTCTTTCTCAAAGGCAGTATGTGATTCAGAGCGTGCATTCCCTAACCAGAAAAGCTTTTTCGCAGAGTAACAATTCATCAACAAAATTACACCAGAATAGAGGGGTTATTTAGGTCATTCAAAATATGAGGTTGAAATGATATCCATGTCGATGAAAATATAATAATATAATAAAAGCGGGATCTCCTGGGAAGTGCCTGATGCATCTAACTGATATTATATACTTGTCATGCGGAACTTATTTAGGCTACTAACATGATATCTGCGGAAGTGTGACATAAATATCGAGTGATAGTTTAAGTAAGCATTTGCATGCTGTGCGTTACTTAGTTCAGGGGAAAGAAGGGAGAACATCTGATGACTGGTATTGACTTTCATTTTTCTGATCTCAAGCTGATTCAAAGACACCTTTCTTTAGTGTATTTTCTGTGCATTGTAACTAAAACTTACAAGGCGCTGTCCGGTGAGAACTATTATTGATAAGAACAGAAAAAAAATAAAGGAAACTGGAAGACCATAATGCTGTAAGAAAACTACTTATCATCCCATTCATATATGAGTATTTGTTTGATTACTTATTTATTTATTTTTATTTACTTATTTATTTTTTTTAATGGGATAAATGACACGTGTGAAAGACGACAAGGGCAAATCTCGGTTACATTTCTCTTAACGTGTCTTGAATTTGCACAAATTTTATCTTGAATTTGCACAACTTTTTATAATAAAAATTATTGCTATAACTGATGCAGAAGTCAGGATTGATTCATTATCGTTATATCGCTAAATGTAATCATTGTGCTTTTTCATAATCATCAGACATATCAATGGATTTTGCCTTTAAGAATAGCTTGATAGTTGCAATGGATGTAAGGCACAACTGCCAGTTGAATGGGAAGACATAATGCTGAGTATGGGAGAGAGAGGGAAGAGACAGCTAAGAGAATGATAGAATTAGAAAATGCAAAGAGGAGATACAAAAACAAGTGTCGGAAACTATTTTTCTCCATCCATTTATTGCGGGGAAATGTAGAAAAGTAAGCGTCAAATATGTCAAATATGTAGATGGCATACACTGATAGACAGAAAGAAAATTATATAGATATTGATAGTTAAATAGATAAACACACAAGTAAACATAAATGAATAGATGACTAGAAAGATAACTACAAAAATTTTATCATATATTTAAACAAGAAAAATAAATCAGAAACTTTGTTGAATAGTGTTCACAAATTTACTATTACTATTTGAAATACACTTAAGAACTGTATTGATGAATAACTAGGAATAGTGATTCAGTTTTTTTCAGGGAAATAAAAATTTTGCTTGTTAGTTGTGTTGATGTTAGAGTGCTCGTTGGTGCTCATGCTTGTTCTATTGCTTTAGTAAATGCCAGGAAAAAGAGATTTTTCTGATTCTGATTTGTAATGCGCAAGGTACTACATTTAGTGCATAACACGCATATTTTTGGGTTGGTTGGTTGGGGAAAGGATCTGAGTGTGGAAGAGAGGGAGGAGAATCAAGTGTGTCTGTTAGTGTTGAGGTGATGTTGTGATATATGTCTGTACGAATATATTTGTTTAGAAAATGGTTTATTATACTGTTGTATGAAATACATTGAGAAAAGCTTGTTTCAGTCCTTAATGGTGCGTGAAAGGTATGCGTGCGTGTATGCGTCTGTATTACAGTGCTATGTTTGGTAAGCTTTGGTGTATGTGTTACAAGTACTTTCATGTTTTGTGCTGTGTAGGTATGGATGTGTATCAATGTCAATGTAATTGTTTGTGATTTTGTACAGAAGGGTAAGTTTGCCTGTTTGTATGCGTATGTGAAGAAGATCCATGTTTATGTGTTGTTTTAAGTGTGTTGTAATGTCAAGCGTTCGAGTATTATTGTTTGCAATGAACCTAGTTGTGTTGGTGTTAATTTGCTCTAACCTATCAATGTTTGTTGTGTGTGTGTGTGTGTGTGTGTGTGTGTGTGTGTGTGGGTCCCACACTGTGGGCAGTATTCAAGTGTTTGCATGACACGTGTATTGTATGCTACGTTTTTTTGTCTCCTGTACAGCCGTGTAAATTCCTCCTCCTGCTTTAGAGCAGATGAAATTTATGTCAGTGTTGAATTTAAGGTTTGTAGAAAGATGAACACGAGGATATTTGTGTGTGTGAACATATTCTAGTTGTGTATTATGGAGGTTGTTGTGTTTTAGATGAAACTGTGTGAACGTGTGAAGCGTAACAGTTTATATTTGTCAGGTCAGAAATGCATTTGCCAAGTGCGCTCCCACTGCTGAAGGGCATGTAATTTCTGTTGGAGGAGTATGCAGTCTGTACAGTAGACGTAGTCAGCAAATAGTCAAGTGGAAGAATTAGGTATTTTTTGTGGAAGATCATTGCTATACAATAAAAAAAAGAAAGGGGTCTAGAACAAGGCATTGGAGGACCGTAATATTTTAGTTTAGATGTTAGTCTTTTGTGAGGGACTTTGTCAAATACTTTAGCAAAATCAAGTACACTATTGTGTCAACTTGTCATGTCAGTCGAGTTGTCCTGTAATGTCGTGGAATGGAGTAATGAGCTGTGATTCACGTGAATGTTTGGGCCGAGAACCATGTTGAGTGTCTGTGAGGATGATGTTTGCGTCAAGATGATTCATTGTATTTTATGTATTATATGTAAAAAAAAAAATACAAGGAATTGAAGTTAATGAGATGGGGCGATAGGTTGCAGGTCAGTCCGGTCATCTGTCTCAAAAAAGGGAATATTTGCCTAAAGCCAGCCTGATGGTTGTGTCAGAGAGGAGAGGGATTGTGTGTAGATTGTCTGAAGGAACCACATGAATTAATCAGATAAGCATTACTAGTAGAAATAATTTTTAGTGATTATTTTTCATATGGCTGTTCAAATAGAGAATATGTAATTAAAGGAAGATAACACACACACACACACACACACACACACACACACACACACACACACACACACACACACACACACACACACACACACACACAGACGTGATGAGGTATACAAAACGAAGGAAATGGTAGGGGGAAATGTCAAGGGAATCGAAATGGACGTTGAAGAGAAGCTAGCCGCGTTCCTCGCCGTCAGTGTAAGGGTACGAAAGGGAGTGACAAGAGTATTTGGTTTAGCATCACAAGGCGGAGCAAGAGAAAAATGCAGCACTGACTGACACCTTGAGGGCTACAATGGGAGAGAGTCTTTCTAAACTTACCTTGTGCATTAAACTCAGGGAAAAGGAAAGTGGTTGGTTGTTTTGTATTAAATGTTTGCTGAAGAGTGCTTCTTAAAAAGGGATGGAGAAGAAAAGCTCTATGAAATGTTTTTTCCTTTGTTTAGAGCAAAGAGTAAAGTATTCTTAAGGTATTTGTTTCGTAAAATGTGCAAACTCGTGATTGTTCATTGAAGAATAGAAAGAAGCTTCTATAAAATTAGTTTTGTTTGTCTAGTGTAAATAGGAAACTGTTTTTGCCATTTATTTCGTAAGCTGTGTGTACTAGAGTATGCCCGTATAGAGGAAAAGAGGGGAAGACTATTTCTGCAAAGGGATTTTTCCTTGTCTGGTGAGGAAAAAAAGTACCTAAAAATAAACTTCAGTGGAAGGAAATAAGAGGCTTGGTACTGCGGGCTTCCATAAATGGCTGCCACTTACATTCACCTTTTTTCTTCTTTTAAGATACTTAATTATTTCTGCCTGAGTGCCCACAAATTTCTTCCCTTAACGGGAAAACTGGCAAGACTTCAATGCAATATTTGAAACGATGATCGTTGTGAATATCCTGTCGACAGTGTTTTGCTATCAGGTCTATAGTTGTTTCTTTGTTGGAGAAATTTTAGCCTAGGGCAGAAAAAGGACAAATACTAAAATTAGCACCTGCAGCTTTCGTCAATATACAAGAAACCAGAACTGTACATAACCACCTGTTCTGCATCAAGGACTTCTGCACACACGGCGCTGTGACTTTTTCATAGAAGTGACCCCTTCTGAGCATCTATTAATATTAAAGTTTATAAAATCACTGAGTTTATTCTTTACCGGTGCTTTCTCCACAGTAGAAAGTGCGTAATTGCAGCTCATAACCAGACTGAGCGGCAGCCCTAAACTTACCCGTCAAGTATTCGCGATACTCTATCACCCTCGCCCCAGGTTAGCGCGGCCCTTGCTCTCTGTGCGCTCTCATTCAACAAAAGTGTTATATATCAATTATCAAGGTGGATCGTGGCCCTTCCTTCCCTTACTTTGACGTGCTGGTGATGGTTCTTGCTCACCCTCTTTGTCTTTTATCTCCTTCCCATCCCCCGTCCTCCTCCTCCTCCTCCTGTTCACTTACTGTCACATCGCCATGAGCTATAGTCCTTGTTCTCGATATTCTCTCACTCTTGCTCTCATTTTACTTGTTGCTGTTTTTATCATCATCATATTTGTCCTGAATGCTGTACTGAGTTTAATTTTTATATCTTCGTCTTTCTCCTCCTCCTTGTCCTACTTTCTCATCGTATTTTCGTTTTTTTCTTTCTCACGCGTCTTTTTATTTAGTTGTTTCTGTCTCGTCGTTATTATTATTTTAGTCATGTTCGCTTTTCTGACATTTTATTTATTTTTTGGGGGGTTCTCTCCCACTTAGTCGTCCTTCTCTTCCTCTGTCCTTGCCCTAGTAACACCAATGACTTTATGAACAGTCACTTATATTATCTTTCCTGATGCCGTAACTGCCCGCCGGCCCCTTTGCCATGATTTCCTACACACTGCCTCTCGTCTTTGGCAATCTCTTAAGAACTTGAATCAAATCCTCAGTTTTCCACCTCGCTTTGTGATAAATCTGACTCATTCCTCCGCTTCCTCGTCTCGCGCTAACGCAAACCGTGACTTAATTGTCGAGTGTATTTCCATATTTTAAGTTTTACAGTATGCGAAATACTTCCCTTATGAATCTTTGGAATTTTCCTATTCTTATTTTATGGTTGAAAGTGAACATTATCATCGTTTGCGACATTGTTTCTCTTCTCTTTTCTTTCCTCTCTTTTCTTCTCTCTTATTTTTCTATTTTTTTATTTATACCTTGTGGGCTTTTCACGGGAATTTATGGGCTAAAGGGTATATTGTTTAGGGTACCTCCTATCTCAAAGACCACCCGCTAGGAAACCGTTGCCCTGAGTGAGGAAGAATACACTCCGACTGTGGACAGATTCGAACCCGTGCGCTTGGAGACCCCTCGGACCCCAAAGCACGCATGGTTCCACTGTACCACGGCGGCCCCAGTTTTCTTTTTCTTTTTCTTCTCTCTTCTCTTCTCTTCTCTTCTCTTCTTCGCTTCTCTTCTCTTCTCTTCTCTTCTCTTCTCTTCTCTTCTCTCTCTTCTCTTCTCTTCTCTTCTCTTCTCTCTCTCTCTTCTCTTCTCTTCTCTTCTCTTCTCTTCTCTTCTCTTCTCTCTCTCTTCTCTCTCTCTCTCTCCTCTCCTCTCCTCTCCTCTCCTCTCCTCTCCTCTCCTCTCCTCTCCTCTCTCCTCTCTCTCCTCTCCCTCCTCTCTCTCTCCTCTCCTCTCCTCCTCTCCTCCTCCTCCCTCCTCTCCTCTCCTCTCCTCCTCCTCTCCTCTCCTCCTCTCCTCTCTCTCCTCCTCCTCTCCTCCTCCTCCTCTCTCTCCTCCTCTCTCTCCTCCTCTCCTCCTCCTCCTCTCCTCTCCTCCTCTCCTCCTCTCCTCTCCTCTCCTCTCCTCCTCCTCTCCTCTCCTCTCCTCTCCTCTCCTCTCCTCCTCCTCCTCCTCTCTCCTCTCCTCCTCTCCTCCTCTCCTCTCCTCTCCTCCTCTCCTCTCCTCTCCTCTCCTCTCCTCTCCTCTCCTCTCCTCTCCTCTCCTCTCCCTCCTCTCTCCTCTCCTCTCCTCCTCCTCCTCTCCTCTCCTCTCCTCCTCTCTCTCTCCTCTCCTCTCTCCTCTCCTCTCCTTAACTGAAAACATAACGTGTGTATATATATATATATATATATATATATATATATATATATATATATATATATATATATATATATATATATATATATATATATATATATATATATATATATATATATATATATATATATATATATATATATATATATATATATATATATATATATATATATATATATATATATATATATATATATATATATATATATATATATATATATATATATATATATATATATGTATATATATATATATATATATATATATATATATATATATATATATATATATATATATATATATATATATATATATATATATATATATATATATATATATATATATATATATATATATATATATATATATATATATATATATATATATATATATATATATATATATATATATATATATATATATATATATATATATATATATATATATATATATATATATATATATATATATATATATATATATATATATATATATATATATATATATATATATATATATATATATATATATATATATATATATATATATATATATATATATATATATATATATATATATATATATATATATATATATATATATATATATATATATATATATATATATATATATATATATATATATATATATATATATATATATATATATATATATATATATATATATATATATATATATATATATATATATATATATATATATATATATATATATATATATATATATATATATATATATATATATATATATATATATATATATATATATATATATATATATATATATATATATATATATATATATATATATGTATATATATATATACACATACATATATATAATATATATATATATATATATATATATATATATATATATATATATATATATATATATATATATATATATATATATATATATATATATATATATATATATATATATATATATATATATATATATATATATATATATATATATATATATATATATATATATATATATATATATATATATAATCTCCAGAAAATATGAATGTTAGACTTTCATGTTAAACATTGAGTAATCTCATAAGTACTGATTTTTACTTTTACTCAGATTCTACGTAACGAATGCGTGAATAGGTTTTGCAGAGAAAAGTCACAGCCCTACACGGCCAGCGAGATACGCCATATTCTCCCTTACTCCTGACTTGAGATAACCCATCACTGTTTGTCTTGCTGAGTTTATATTACACGAGAGCGTGCCTCCTACAAGCAAGCAAGTGGACTAGTTGGCTGGTGGTCGGCCGTTGATCTCTTGTCATGGGTAGCTTTTATTTAAGACAAAGACCTTGTGTTTTGTAACCGCCTTATAACGTATTCTGAGATACTTTGTGGTGTCCTCCTAACTGTTTTCAAGGCCACAAAGATAATCTAGTTTTCATGGATAATTTTTCCATTGATGATGCACATTATATTATCTACTACTAAAACTATGAATGTCGTCTAGAAAACACCATTAATCTCTTCTGGAGCTGGCACGTTAAATCAACACAAAACGAAATATATGATAATGTGGAGCCTAGCGATGTAATAGATAGTGCCTTCAGTTCACACCTAAAAGATCTCAATTTCTAATCCCAAACTGAAAAGAATTGCATTTGAACGTCCATATCCTTTCACTCTACTTCCTCCTGCTAAGCTTATGTGATATAACAAACAAATTCATTCTATACATACATGAATCATATATGCTGAAGGAAAATTTCTAGTAGCAGTCTTCGTGACAGACAGTTGCACTCCACCCTCTTCGCTTCTGTACTCCGGACTCTGTACTCGTTGTACTTTTGAGTATTATAAGAAGTTCCCTTTTTACAGGTTGTTTGCCTGACAAACACTTACACTAAGTTATCAGGCAGCAGCGACCAATACAAAGTTGCCACACCAACACATTATCGCAATATTTAGAATTTCATGTTCTTAAAGAATTTGGAGTTATAAATAGTCAGTATTTAACATGCTGAAGTGATAATTACAAAGCATTAAGTTTTTTTTTTTCTCTTGCAACAACAAACAAAAAATAGTCTAGTATGAAAGTCGAACGTATGAATTCTTTTCAATGAAACGGAAAAGAAGACACTTATGTGACCCTAGCTGAGCATTTTTGAGGTCATTTCAGAGTAAAAATAGTGACCGTTCTGTACAGAAGGTTCCATAAGACTGAAAATATCATCCCAACCAAAGGCGGGTGACAAGTGACTGTCATGACCTTAGCGCCACGAAGAATGTATCAAGATAATAGAAACTAGTCGAAGGAGCTTAGTCGTGGGTTAATTATACCTAAAAATTGAGAAGGGTTTTCGATAAAGAGTATGAAGTTAATCTTATGTTGTATGTTTGATTTTGTTTATTTATTATCTGTTTATCTTTTCAGCAAACCGACGCCCGTTATGAGCTTTCCTGGCCCACGCGGCGGCGGTGAGACAAGGTAATTACTGGTGCAAACAATGTACTGTAGTCACGCACAACTATCATATGACACTATCCTTCTTCCTCTATCTTGCTTCTCCGTCTTTTCTCCCTCTTCATCCCTTCCTCAATCTTTCCTATCCTTACCTCCCTCCTTCCTCCGTTTATTTCTCGTTCCGTACTTTTTTCTCAAATTTCTTCTCTTTTTATCCTTCTTTTTCCTTTCTTTCTTCTCTCACACACTCCTTTCGACAATCTTTGTTTCTTCTTTTCTCTCTTCTTTTTATATCTTGTCTTATCCCATTTCATTCTTTGTCTTTCATATCTCTTCTTTCCTCCTTCTTTCCTCCACGTATTCTCCATCATTCTTGTTTTTCCTCCATATTCTCCTGCCTTCTACATAATTATTTTTCCCCATAGTATATCGTTCTTCACTCCTGCTGTACTCCTTTCCATTTATTTCCTTCTATATTTCTTCCTCCTAAACGTACTCCATCCTCGCCATTCTCTCTCTGTTCTGATCAAAATGTCTGTAAAGCTAAACGATTTATTAAAAAAAACTCTGAGGGGTTATTCCCGAATCGATACGTCTCTTTTGTTCAGTTCCAACAGTGATTTAAATTCAATGCTTCCCATTTTCTTAATTAGTAATGTTAGCAAGACATTCAAACGTTCATTTAGCTCTCGTCACACACCCTCAATGTACTTGTAAGTCTTATGTATGTTCTTTTTCCAATATTTCTTTTTACTTCTCTTGTCCTTCTACCAAATATTGCTGTTCGTGGGGTGCTCAAACGTACTTTCAACCCCTGTCACACCCTCGACGGAAGAGTGTCCAAGAAACAGATAAACATACGTAAGTCTTCTGTATCTTCACTTTCCAACATATATCTCACTCCTCTTGCCCTTCTCTGACAGTCTTTACTGACTGTTCAAACAAGACGCTTATTCTCTCCTTTTTTAATCTTGTCTCCCCATGCTAAGACAACCATAAGTTTCTGCTGCTCGTACTCATCTTCCTCTTTCCTGGGAGAATCTTGCTGCCTTCAACCATTCTTCCTTCTCTTATCCCTTCTTCAGAGCAGCTAAACCTCTCGCGCTACTTGTGTCCCTCACGCATTTAAGATCCATCACCATTTATCCCTCGTATTTTCTTCCTAGCAAGGCATTATCTCTCTCTCTCTCTCTCTCTCTCTCTCTCTCTCTCTCTCTCTCTCTCTCTCTCTCTCTCTCTCTCTCTCTCTCTCTCTCCTCAACTCCGTCCTCTCCACTCACTAACAACCATCACTCAGCTTTATTAATGATATTTTCGCCCTTGCAGTGCAAAGGCAGGCGTGTAATATCCTTGTATTTACTCAGACGCACTCTTGATGTACCGGCGATAATTCCGCGGCATAGCACCGGCGGCTGCGTCTCCTTCATTCGTCATGGAGCTGATAGATGGTGGATGTAAATTCGGTACTCAGAACTTACGATGTACTGAGACTAAGGCTTTGAACCTCGTTAGGGTAAATCCTCCACGGCTCCCTTTGTTCTCTTGGGACTGGCTTAGTCCTGGATGTTGGTCTGCCTTCCCATGGACTGGATGTAAACACTGGGTTTAGTTAATCCTACCCTGCATCGCTCTGTTGCTCTTGCTCGTTGTATTTCTCCTTGTAAAGATGTCGGTGGTCTTCGACGTCAGGGTTGCTGCTGCGTGGTTAGGCAGGAGCGTAAACAAGTCCAGCTTTAAGGAAGTCCTTTGGAGTAAAGCCTCTCACGGAGCAAAGCCTTGTATTCTTAAGCACACTCTCATATTGATTAGTTTGAAAGACCCTATGGCCTAACTTTAAAGGCCCTATGTATATATATATATATATATATATATATATATATATATATATATATATATATATATATATATATATATATATATATATATATATATTATTTATTTTTTTTTATTTTTTTTTTTACGTAGGGAAGAGGGCCAGCCAAGGGCAAAAAAAAGAAAGTTAGAAAAAGGCCCACTTGAGCGCTGGCTCTCCAAAGAGTTCAAAAGTGCCAAAACCGTCAGCCAGAATTAGGGGAGCAAATGCCTCGATACCTCCCTCTTAAAAGAAGACAAGTTGTAGGAATTCGGAAATACAGATGCAGGAGGGAGTTCCAGAGTTTACCAGTGAAAGGGATGAATGATTGAGCGTACTGGTTAACTCTTGCATTAGAGAGTTGGACAGAATACGGATGAGAGGAAGAAGAAAGCCTTGTGCAGCGTGGCCGCAGGAGGAGGGAGGCATGCAGTTAGCAAGATCAGTAGAACAGTTACCATGAAAATAGCGATAAAATATAGAAAGGGATGCAACATTTCGGCGGTGAGAAAGAGACTGAAGACAGTTAGTCAGAGGAGGGAGTTGATGAGACGAAGAGCTTTCGATTCCACCCTATCAAGCAAAGCTGTGTGACTGGAACCCCCAAACATGCGAAGAGTACTCCATACAGGGACGGATAAGGCCCTTATACAGAGTAAGCAGTTGGAGGGCGAGAAAAACTGTCGGAGACGCCTCAGAACACCTAACTTCATAGAAGCTGTTTTAGCAAGAGATGAGATGTGAAGTTTCCAGTTAAGATTATGAGCAAAGGACAGACCGAGGATATTCATTGTGGAAGAGGAGACAGTTGAGTGTCATTGAAGAAGAGGGATAGTTGTCTGGAAGGTTGTGTCGAGTTGATAGATGGAGGAATTGAGTTTTGAGGCATTGAAAACTACTAGATTTTCTCTGCCCCAATCGGAAATCTTAGAAAGATCGGAAGTCAGGCGTTCCGTGGCGTCCCGCGTGATCTGTTGATTTCCTGAAGGGTTGGACGTCTCTGAAAGAACGTGGAAAGATGTAGGGTGGTATCATCAGCGTAGGAGTGGATAGGGCAAGAAGTTTGGTTAAGAAGGTCATTAATGAATAATAGAAAGAGAGTGGGTGACAGGACAGAACCCTGAGGAACACCACTATTAATAGGTTTAGGAGAAGAACAGTAGCCGTCTACCACAGCAGCAATAGAGCGGTCGGAAAGGAAACTTGAGATAAAGTTGCAGAGAGAAGGATAGAAGCCGTAAGAGGGCAGTTTTGAAATCAAAGCTTTATGCCAGACTCTATCAAAAGCTTTTGATATGTCTAACGCAACAGCAAAAGTTTCACCGAAATCTCTAAAAGAGGATGACCAAGACTCAGTAAGGAAAGCCAGAAGATCACCAGTAGAGCG